>NW_008751847.1:426698-442404 GCF_000715545.1 Opisthorchis viverrini
TGCGCGTGTGCGTGTGCGTGTCCGTTCGTCGTTCCACCATCGATCTGGCATGTGACTTGAGTGGCTGATTGGATGTGTGTCCGATTGGTTGGCTCGCGTGAGCGCTGTGGGTGGACTGGATATGTGACTCAGTTGTTTTGCTTGCCTGCCACGAAAGCGGACCAGATTGGCCGCGTGTACCCAATACACCCGTGTCCGTACTTACGTGTTCTTCTGACTTACTGTAAACTACAATATATTCTGTCAACCGCGGTCCTTGAGACGTGGTACAACCAAACTCTGTAAACCGAAAACACGGATCCTGTATACATATTCCAAGCGAGTTTTGTGGGACTGCTCATGAAAATTTTTCTCCTATCTTCGGACTATCCGTGACGACCGCCAGATGCAACAAGTGGATGTGGGTCCCCAGAGTTCATGGCGCACCAACTTTTGCTTTCGATCCGTCAGGTCTTGAAGGATAACAAGACTCGCATGTTTATCACACTTCACTAGCCAATCTGATAAGCCTCAATAATGGAGCGGTCCAAATGCTCGCAGCACCGTAAGCTGCACTGAGTGTGGTTACTCACATGCACAAGAAATCCTTCGTGCTCCAGATTTAAGGGTTTCTTTACCAGTTTCGCTCAATGTAAAGGCTTAACATCCAACTAACACCACACAGGACTTTGTACTATTTACTGTTCCTCACGGCTTCCAGCACAGGCTCATTTTATTGGCAATTCCTTCCCCCCACTACCCCGCGCCAAGACTTCATTCAATCATCCTCGGCCACAAGTGCCCCTCCATACCGTTGATTGCAGAAAAATTTCCATTGTCCGCTTAACCAATGTCGTTTAGTCTCGGTTCGTTGTTTTAGAATGGTAACACAGGCATAAATAACGCCTGTGAACTTAACGGTGGTCACGCCTCACAGCCTTTTATGTCTACCACGGTCGTTGAGGGTCTGCGTCCTACCTGCCCCTTCAGCATGCAAATTTACCGCATATCCGTGTCCACTGAACCGTCAGCAGTCTTGAACACCACTGGCCGAGTCAGCTAAAATGACTTTTACAGCCCTCTTCTATCAGGTAATTGTAATGTGTTGTTCTCCAATTATCGGTGCCAAACCAATCGCATTTATCGCAAATGACTCAGTGTAACAGATTCTCTCAGCCAGTGATAGGAAAAAAGCATAAGCCATCATCCCACTTTGCCTCAGCTAACGAGTTCATTGGTGTATAGCTTCTGGGTCTCCAATAATACAGGCGAATGATACCCACGATGGCACCATATGGGTCGGGTTCAGTACAACTTGCTATTAGAACTGTCTACCCCTTGGGCGAGTAGTCGGTGGCTTCACATTCAATCCACTTCGTTCAAACATGCCGTGGACACTTTTGTGTTAGGACTCTTAGAGCATATCAGACGTACTGTGTCATCATCTTTCACCCGCCACCTCTGCCTTAAGCATACGCGGCAAAATCCGCGTGTCGTTCTACGATGTGCTACGGTTCACTCTTCATGAAACGTTTTAACTCCATGTTCGCTCCAACAAAACTGGCGCCCTTTGGCGAATGATGGTTGGCCGAGGAAATCCTCATAGATAAGCCAAAGCATATGTAGGATCGCAGGCATTTTTCCGGTTAGAGGTAGTATGGTGCAGATTTTTTGCATACGTGCGAAGTTGTATTAGTTCTGATTGTCGTGTGACAGATGGCGTCAATGCACGAACCTGGAATGCTCGGGTCACGTTTGCTAATTTGAAGCACCTATGGCGTCGAGGCGGTATATCCGTTAATATCGAGTAACGTGTGTACCAGGCTGCAGTACGGGCCATTCTGTTGTATGGCTAAGACCTGGCCTGTCTGAGAAGCGTAACCAGGGCGTTTTCAGGTGTCTGAAAACGGCTGTCCCAAAGCCATTGCTCGCGTGGATCGATGTCGGCACATCCGTAAGGCGGCAGTTACATAGCGATTTTTCAGTTGTGAACCGGGGATTCCCACTGAAGAATACTATTATTATTCCTAACTAGTGGGTAGCATACCGTCAGGCATGATCATAGTATTACGGTCAGAATAACAGCATGGCTGATGAGGGCTGTGAATATTGGGAATTTCCTGGAAATGGGATGGTGACGTAAACAGTGAGCATTACCGAAGTAGACTTCATCACACCTGAGGTGGCATGGGTAGGGGTCCAAAATTGCGAGGGCTCTTTACCTCCTGTGGAGAACGTATCAGATGACACAAGATCTGATCGTTAGGATTTTAAAATGGCGGGTAAACACGATACGAGTTAGGGTACAACAAAAAGCTTCGGAACGTGACAAAAAACAAAAAAGCTTCAAACTGAAGGAAGTGTGGAGCCAGAACAATGGATAAGAGAGACAGCAGAACTGCCACGACATGACCGGCCAATTTGTACTAGGGCCCAAAACCGTCACCATGGCTTCATGGCCTTGAAGTTTTGGGCCTATGGCCACGGAAAGAATAAGTGGGGATGGCGAAGTGAGATAATGTGCAGTACGGTGGCAAGAAACTCAGAATCAGCGAAACTTGAGCGACTCACTAGTGTTGCTGTTGAAGCATGGTCGAGTTCACGCACGAGTTCACCGTACGAGAGTTGATTGACCTAGGAGTGCGAATAAAAGTCTCCGAGATCTTCACATCTGATAGAAGGTTCGGCATATTGCAATGAACGCCTCCCGGTGGCGGCTGGTGACAAATGAAGACTGATTGTGGTTGCCGGTAATGGAACGGGTGGGCAAGAGGGCGCGGTCAAAGTGGGAAGTGAACAATTGCAGGCGTGCTATCAAACCGGGTATCACAGTGCTGTACCGTCACTGCACTGAAATGCTTCGGTTTCTAGGCAGCCCCGTGACGGACGTTGTGATTGAGGTGCTTAGGCTGAGATGCGTAGTCCTGTGATCAGCGGGATGTTGTGCGTTTGCCAGGGGTTTTCTCATGGTGAGCAAAACCAATGTAATATCGTGCGTAGTATTTTTTGTTTTTTTTCAGGTCGAGGATCACTTTGTTCGTAGTGCACAGATCAGGTGGAGTGGCCAACGACCAAACAGGTCGTCCATAGCGCGCATTCCCCCGGGTCAAAGCTTCTGAAGAAGATGAAATGAGATGAGATCAATAAGATCTGGAGAGTTATAGGGATCATCAGGTAGGATATAGTCCTTCAAGAGGGGAAAATGAACGTCTACTACAGTTATGGTGACCAGGTGGTTGTCAAGACAGGATAAGAATGGATTTGCACTCAGTAGTGTAGTCATCAAAGTCAAGCTAAAATTGTCAGTATAACTATGTTATCTAAGACAGGACAGTTCACTGTATGCAGGCTAAGGGGCGGCTTGGTGAGGGTAGTGTAGTCTCAAAGTCAAGCTAAAATTGTCAGTATAACTATGTTATCTAAGACAGGACAGTTCACTGTATGCAGGCTAAGGGGCGGCTTGGTGAGGGTAACCAAACACGTAAAGTCGGGCAGGGGTGTAAATTCTGAGGTGGTGGGCTAGATTAATGAGTTGGACGATACTAGGACATTCTGGGAAGGGAGGTGTATATAAGGGAGATAGTCACCAACCCCCGAAGCACTACAGTCAGCTTTAATCGATGAGTGGCGCATAACGGAGACTTCCGATGCTAGCCTCGCATGCTGACAGTGGAGAGTCTGGAGACTCACAACACCGATAAACAGTATGTGTCCACTCCTAGGAGCAGAAAGTTGATGTGTCTTTCTGTTTTGTTGACGAGGTGGGTTTTGGTGCAGTGTAGCCCCGATTTTGACGAAGGCAGCTACAGCTATGCATTTTGACGTAGGCCATGGGCATCGAGGAGTTTCTTCTGAGTATCCCAGGTATGTCGTTTATTTTAAAATACATTTGGACAGACGAAAGGCCTGTTTTTGTTGTCGATGTTGTTGTTCCTGTTTATGGCGTTCTAAATAACTCAACCGAGGGGAGGTGAACACCAGCAGCAACAATCAGAAGACAGCAGTGCTCTTTTTTGCTTTTATTTCCTGATTTAAAGACCAGGCTCAGAATCACCGGTGATGGGCGATACACACATGCTACTGGAGGGGTGGTGGGTTATAAGACAGCACCATGGCGCAACGTAACAGCCACCTTCCCTGCAGGGCGTACCCATCCACCACACGAGGTTTTCATCTCTCATGCATGCTACAAGATCTGCAAGGTGAAAAACCATGCCAGTAGTCGTAAAGTGCGGTTGTGCGATAATAAATTACCCCACCTACCACTTTTTTCCGGCCAGGGGGAAAGCAAGGCCAGTAAAAACAGCTCAGTCAATCCGAACAAGCGAACAGCAAACAAACGCTGGTAGAGGCAAGCTGCGGACGAGGCAGTGAACTGACAGTTGTCAATGAGACAGTGAAGACGAACTGGTGATGTTCAGGGCGAGTGCACTATGGCTAAACGGCGACTGAACGTTGGTGTGAGCTACCGTGTCAAGCAGAAGCGTACCGCGTTGTTGTGTGTGTGAGTGTTCAGCGAGCTGTGGAGCAAATCATCATATGGATTTGATGTATATACATCGGCGTATAATGTGCTATAGTAGTGGAAAGAAGCTGACTTTGGTTTCGTTTTTGTCAGTTAGAGTAAAGCCGACAGCTCCAGTCACTCGACAGAGGTGGTAGAGTAATTCGAGGTAGGGATTTGACTAGAACGATGTATAAGTTAGTTTGGAAAAAAGACAAAGAGCCATGCCGATAACACAACATATTTAGATCAAGTAAGCGTTTAAGTCCTACAGTGGCTTGAAGTAAGGAAGATGTGATAGCTGGATCTTCTACTTGCCTACAAACTTTATCGTCGCTATACTCAAATGTGAACTAGACCCAAATCGGGGGGTAGTTGGGTTTTAAATAGGACGGCAGCAGCTTCACAGGCAAGGAATTTGTCCACGGACTCAGAAAATGTATGATGATCCGTGATGTTTCGCAGCTGCTCAGAAAGGCTGTTCCAGATGCGAGCGTAGTAAACTAGAAAGTCGTAGTGGCGTATGGTTGTATGAGCAGTGGGACACTAAAAGATTGCAGGAGTTACGGAATCGGTAGCGAGGACGTGAGATTACGCTTGGTCTAGCCTCTGCTATATAGGCATTTTTGTGCAGCAGGCGGTTAATCTTAAACCGTCTGAGCCCTAGTGGCTCGAGGCCGATGTTTTGACAGCGAGAGCGGTAAGAGAGAGGAGTTGACCAATGGAACAGCTTTTTCGTGAATGGGCGTGGGACGCTTTCAAGTGCGAGCCTACAAGATTAGGTATAAAGGGAGGGGAATACGGAACAGAATTCGACGATTGGTCTCCAGCTAAATCATCATCATTATCTGGGACAGTTGGATCGCATCAGTTTTGGCTATCTTACTAGCTCATTTATTCAGATATGTTCGACATGATTTCGGAAGTGAAGATAAGTTGCAATACTTTGACATGAGCGATGAGTTGGATGAAGCCCTGAAGGGTGCTGCACGTTGGCTAGATTGCCAATGTAGTTGAGGATATGATGATTACGGGTTTCGATGAGGAAGACCGAGCTGTCGATTTTATTAAGCTACATTGTATCGGTATTTGCCAGCAGAAATCGAGTAAAGTTAGGAGTTGGTGCTTTAAATAAGCGGAGTTGACAGGAAGCTCTCACCCATTCACTAGATCTTCGCTGCGGCTGCATTCATGGGTGCACGTTTAAGGATGCGTGGGGTCCTTGTACCTTGGGGCCCAAATCCATACCACTTGGTCCCACGACTGACAAGCAATCACATCTCTTTAGCTTCGAATTCGCCGCACCCAGTACCGCATATGGTCACCGAATCCAGTTGTGAGTATGACGTCCGTCGTTTGCCGTTAGGTTAGGTATGCGTACATAGTTTGAACCTCGTATTCATCGGATCGCAAAAATACCGGCCCGTTGTTTATCATAAATAGCGTAGATAGGCGACAAACCATAGAGTTACGCGTACGACAGATGAGGTTAGATTAAGTTATGGTTAATCAACGCCGCACGTGGACACGGAACTAGCAGGTACGATAAGTGGCTAGGCTGGGCGACATCGAGTACAGAAATGGGCATGACAGGCTATCACTTTAGGCCTTATAATTGAGGCTTCATTTTTGCCGGCCTGCAATAATACTGGCCTGGTGTTTACTATAGGTAGCCGAGATAGCGGTATCCCGTATGGTTATGGATACGAAGGGCCGACTTTGGTCATTTGATTATGTACTGCGCCTAGGTAAGGTTTCATAATCAGCGTCGCGCATGGACGCGGGCCTAGCATTCACAATAAGTATTCGACATGAGTGACAACGCGTAGAACTATGAGTATAAGGGGCTGTCGCTGATCGTTGGATTAGGCTGCCGTGCATAGGTGAGGCCCGATAATCAGTGTCGCACATAGACACGGATACAACATTTACGATAAGTAGTCGGGGTGAATGACAACGGCTACCGTTATCATGGCGACAGCTTTATGGCGGCCACCACCCATGAAGCGTCATATTCATAATAGAAATGATACCTTCAGCTATCTAGTGACGCCGTCCTATTCACGGGGCCAGTTATGCATGTATGGGAAAGGGGATCATCAAAAGAGATGACCCACGAGTCCCTACTGCACATTTCATCCTGTTGTCTAACGTTGTACTTAATGAAAGCTATTCCGCGGGAAAGGTGCTGTGATCAGGCTTGCCGAACAAAATATATTCTGCAGTTATTATCGCATTTGTTAAATCTGAGGAGTATAGCGCAAACAAACGTCAACCACCGATTTTCTGGGGTGAAATTTGCATTAGATATTCTTTGGGTGTTTTTTATTCCTAGGGAACACAGAAGAACGCCAAAATACGCTAAAATGCTATTTCGTGTTCTATGTCGCGCAAACCGGTAAGAAAGTGCGAATCGGTGATGGTCCGTGACCTCGAAGTTTCGCACACTTAAAACGCTGCGAACAACATGTCACCGGAGGGTGAAAATGGATTAGACTGAATCCCCGTTGAAGTCACAACTTCGAAAACCCCGTAGTTCCGGGGAAAAAATTCGGATGTGCAAATAGCCAGTGGCGTTTAATTTCTCCATTGTCAGCATGCTTTTCGGACGCGTTGATTGATTTAATCATGCAGAGCACAATTTGATCTGTAGGTCCTACAAATTATTGTCTCGGTATTATGGAACAGCCGGAACGCAACCGGCGCAAGCTGTTCATAAGACGCACATGAAACGTTTACAAGGAAAGAAAAGATCTCTTGCACAGTGAGAACTCTGACGTCGCTAGTTTTTGTTGGAAGCTACCAGCCGCGACATGCCAACTGAGCCTCTAAGCTTGCGCGTTTCATGGTTGAATGATGTCTAAGAACACAAGTCCATGACGAGTGCACACACTGGCATCTTGGAGAAGTTTACATGGTTGTGGCCCTTTTGTTTATGCAGACGCAGCCGGAAGCGCGATGTTTGCTTTACGGTGAGCCATGCCGGTCACGTTTCTATGAAAATTAATCTTGATGCTGACCGTCCGGAAGGCTCACTGACTTCTTCGCCTGACTCATTATTTGCCTGCACTTAGGTCATATAGGTATCTCCCGCGGTTCCATGAACGGTACGATAACATTGCGCAGAAGGCGTGAATGTATGCCTGCACCAAAACTTCATTAAAACACGTCAGCACGCTGTACACATAATATCAAATGTACGCAAACCGGAATTCCTAACTCATAAAGGCTTCACAGTGTGTAAGAAAATTCCACCAACCTAACTGCGCATTGATGATGTCTCCTCGTATGGCAACGAAACGTTTGCAAGCCAATTGCGAAGCTCGGCCAACAGACCAACAGCCACCTGGTCAACAACCAATAAACTCACCCGAGCTACCAATATTTCACCACATTACAAACTAATTCGGGCGTTTCACGCTCTAAACAACTCGTCGGTTGGAGACTTTCGCCTGCCGGCAAGCCTCCACACGACAACAGCTCTATTTCCTCCATGAATGCCTGCGGAAACACGTCCTTCCACGTAATGTAACCTACCGACCACCGATGAATCATTCACAAGCTTGGATAATAGCTAGACAGAATGGCCGACGAATGGTCAGACTCATGATTACAGACGCTCACAACCACATTAGGAAATATGAGAGAATAGCCTACGAACTTGGGAGAACAATAGGACCAGATCTCATGGAGCAGCTAAGCATGGCGGCAGAGCGAAGAGTTTCACCCACTGCTTAAAAACAAGAAGGCTCATTTAGATGGCAAATTCTCAAGGCTAACTAGGAACCAGGAGTGCAAAAGTAATCACAATGAAGCCCGGATGAGGAATCTATCCAGAAGGCAGCTGACGGAAGTTGAAGAAAACGTTCTCGTCAAAGGGCTTAACTCCACCTTCAAAGACGCGTCAAACCTGGAGTATTTAGCACACCTAGAAGCGGCAATGAAATCTACTGGACTCGAGGAAAACGCGCAGCAGCATCTTCGTGAGACTGTCGTCTCAGGCATCACACGCCACAAACCACTAAACGTGCTTTCCGGCAAAGAAAAGGAAGCAATGAACAAGTTGAAGAAGGATGAAAACATCGTGATTCTGCCGGCAGACAAGGGACACCTAACGGTGATTATGGACAAACCGGACTACGCCAATAAAGCAAAGGCACTACTTAAAGATACAACCAAGTACCGCCACCTAGAAAGCGACCAAAGCAAGCAGCTAGCAAACCAAACCAATAAGAATTTCAAGCAACTTCAAGATCTCCACAAGAGTACAAAAGAGGAATATTGGAGAATGAGAGCTCGTGATTCGGCCACACCCCGCCTCTACGGACTCCAGAAGTTACACAAAGAACCAATACCTCTCCGGCCAATGGTATCACTTCCTGGAACAGCGAACTAAAATCTTTCGAATGAACTATGGAAAAGGTTGATGCATCTTATCAGTCGGTCTCAACACTCAGTCAAAAATGCGGGACAATTTTTGGAGAAACTAAAACACATAAACATCGATCAGGACAAAATAATGGTTTCATTTAATGTGAGCTCACTATTCACGTCTGTGGACCTGGATTCGGCTAAGACAACTTTGGCCGAATTGTTGGACAACAACGGCATGCCAACTGAATCATTGGAGAAAGAACACCCCTGCAGATTACTCTACTTATACCTGATCAAACATTTTGAGTTCAACGGAGAATATTATGAACAACTACGAGGGACACCAATGGAATCGCCAATTTCAGGATTTATTGCAGAAGTCACAATGCAAAAATTGGAACAAATTGTGTTGCCCGAGATAAATCCCAAAATATGGATCGCTTACGTGGACGATATATTTGTGATCATCAAAAGAAGCGCACTGCAACGAGTGAGCCAATTGTTAAACGTTTTCAACGACATCAAATTCACAACCGAGGAAGATAACAACGGAAAACTGGCGTTCCTGGACATCCTCATTTCAAGACTGCCGAACGGACAACTACAAAAGAGATCTACAGAAATTCGACACATACAGACCAAATTCTCAGCTACTACGAATAAAGCTGTATTCGAACACTTTTCAAGCGGATCGGGACACACTGCAGCACAACAGAATCCAAGATCAAAAAAGCCTTTACAAATTGCTTCAGAAAAATGGATACCCAAGGAATTTCATCTAGAGAACACTCAGGAAGTCGAATATGATCGATGCAACAGGATAAAATGCATGCAAACAAGTCACACTCCCATACATGAAGAACACCGGTGAAATGACAGCAAGGCTCCAACGATTGCACAATAAAATGGTCGCCTACAAGCCTGCGAATACTCTGCGGAGGATACTATCAAGACCAAAGGCGAAATTAGATCCAATGGCGAAGAACAATGCCATATACAGGATCCAATGCAAAGACTGCGACAAACGGTATGCAGGACAAACAGGAAGGAAGCTCTCTACCAGAATACATGAACACAAACTCGCCACTAAAAGACGTGATCAATTCTCCCTCATCTCCGCACACAAAGATCAAGAAGGACACGAGTTCGACTGGAGCTGCGTTCGCATACTGGCTCAAACAAGAACAAAACGAGAACGCGAATTTATGGAAGCGTGGTACTTCACCGAAGAAACCATCAACAAACCCATCGAAATTGATCCCATTTACCAGCCACTAAGAGCGAGAGAACGCCAGAACCACGGAGCTTAGAGCTGCAAAAGCGACCAGACGCGAAACTCATGAGAGAAGCAGGAAAGCGTCATTCAAACGGACACGTCAAGTGGATTAAAGGAAGCGCCCAATCAAGGCACCAAAGCAACCGGCGGACGCCGGGACACTAACCGACACGGTGGAGGAAATAGGACGGTGCAAACAACCAATCAAACTCGAGAACGGCAGACCACAACGCAATGCGAACCAAGGCCAGAGAGAACAATTTAGCAAAATTAGAAGCCGTTGGGATAACCAATCAGCACGAAGGAACACAGACCACAACGCAACAGAGATCACAAAGGAACCAATAGATTCACCAAATTCGTTACACTTCAAGCAGCCAATCACGTCAGAATATAACAGATAGCTTTTGACTGCTATATAAATACACGCAGGCAATGAAGAAGTGCCCACCCAACTGCGCACTGATGATGTTACCTCGCATGGTGATGAAACGTTTGCAAGCTCGGCGAACAGATCAACAGCCATCTGATCAAAGACCAAGAAAATTCTAAGCCTACATGATGCAGGTCTTGGTACAAAACCTTATGTATCATGTATGACTCATACGGCGAACCGGACAACACCTTGAAACCGGCGCTTGCCTTTGTGGCCAACTACTTTGTGCGACGATGCAAATGACCATCACGGATTTACGGATTTCGGGGATTGTTACATAGGATCGAGGCTTTTGCCCAAGTTTCCCGGGTCGGTTTTGTTCTTGTCGGTCAGTGGCTGTCTTTCACCATGCATTAATATACACAAGGTGCGCTCACACCTTTGCGTGTGCGCCATGTATTTTTGGACAGGAAGCATGCTGGAAAAGCGTGCCTACCTAATGCCTGTTGTACCACGTTTTAAACATGCTGTGCCTTATGGCAACAAGGCACCAGATAACATCAGTACAATGGACCATAACGACGGCAGTAAAATGTTTTGGGCCAACTGTGGTTTCTATGCAAAAATGAGAGCAAGACACGACTAAATTGATGAGGAAACCAATTTGGAAAGCATGTTTCAAGTTATGGATGTTTACCACTTGAAAACAATAATATAATGAAAAGGATAATAAAGATTTTTGTTTACTTTTCAAACTACAGTGCGGTCGTTATATCCCATCCCATCATAGTGGGGGGCGCACCCTGAAACGTGCTAGAAAATTGCAAATTCCTTACCAATGTTTTGCTGCGATGCCACTAATTCTTGCCAAACCGCGACGCGCACCTCGATATGAGAAAAAAGCCTGCAATAATCAACGGCATGTTCAGCGACAAACATCGAACTTGCTTGGTTTGCCCGATTCTTGTAGGGTGGTCTATATTAAGTTCATTTGCTATTTCTTTCCAAACAGCGTTCCCCCGAATGACGCGCCAAAACTGTGTGAAATACACGCAATCGCGGCGTTTTAGGTACGTTTAAAGGGCGATTCATCGGGCCATTCACAAAATGAATTATTCCGTTGAGTTTGGAACCATCAGAATACAGTGCTTAAGCTTTACATATAGGTGCGACGTGAATAATAATGTTTACGCTAGCTATTTGGCTTAAAGACGTTAAGGTTGAAAAGAGCGAACGTCAAGGCTTTAGGTAAAATGTATTGAAATGCTGACGGGTAAGTAATTGCAATAAACGACGATCTTGGAGGTAGGTAGTTTCCGGATAAACCGATATATTGTGCATATTTTCTAAAAGTATCCTTCCGGCGCTCCACGGTCTCTGAAAACGTTTTTATTTTTATCCGTTCAATGGATCACTGCCCACCTTATTGTATGCCAATATATTCCAACCCCACAACGTGTCAAAACTCTTAATGCACCGCAGCCGCTAGTGGTCTATGCAAGTGATTAAATCTATGAATGGAATGGACGATGGTGGCGCAAACTGAAAAACGACCCGATTGCAAAGAGCTTAGTGCGTATATGCTGACGACAACAAAGGCGATCTGGAAGGCTGCGCGGGACGTTCACGGGCAGGATTAATTTAGTTTATCTATCATGTGCGAATCAGGCGCTAAAAGATCAAATGCATAAAGTACATAGACGGTGTTATATCCGCTGTTTCGTCGGCCCGTGGTATCTGCTGCTGACCCGCTCCAGTGCCTAGTGTCGGAGACAAAAGACTCACAGAAGGGAACACAACAGCTATATTCCGAACAAGCGAGTGAGTGCGTGCGAGTGCGAGAGCGAGTGCGAGTGCAAAAGTTACAACGGCCCCACGCTATTTAAAGGGGACTTTCTGACATTGATCCAGGCTGTCTGATAGGCGTTAGTGATCACCCATCAACATCGATCGTGCCTCTGTGAAAAGCCTGAACGCTGATCACATTCGGTCGTGCTTCTGTGGCGCAGAGAACACTCATCAGGTTTTACTGAATTGACCGAATGATTGACTGGCCTGGATGCTTGCCGGCTTTCCAGTTGAGCTTTTGGTGGAGCAGTAGGTTCCGGGCGTTCAGAAGTTGATTTCAGGAATCTGACCATCCTGATAGACGGAGATCAAGAAAGTGCGCATTGTGCTGAGAACTCTTCCCCAGGTATTTGGTCGACGCACATGCCAAGCGAGCAACGTAGGTGTAGAACTATTCGAAGGCAAGACTCGCCGCTGGATGCAAGCTGACACAATACGCTTAACGCTAGAACACATTGTACGTTCAGAATTTAATTGGTGGAGAGGAACAAACTCACATATGTGTATAAACACATAGGAAATATTGCCGTTATTCCGCACACGCTAATGAGGCTGTTCAGTCGGGCAGTGAAACCAGTGGGACTCCGGTCAGGAGACAAGGTACGCGTGACTTTAATTACGGGAGGGTAGAAGCGCCCAGATTGTAGCTACCCTTTTGCCACATACATGATTGTACAGGTCACCGTTACTAGCTGGATCACGAGATCTTTTTTCCTTGCACTCACAAATCACGCTACAATCGTGACTAACTTGACTACACAGCTCACAGTCAAGCCCTTCATCCCAAGAGCACGTTTTTTCCCTAATAGTACAAACCACGATACACAAGGATGAATAATCCGATATCGACTGTCTGCCGTCTGATACGGTAGCAAAACGTCATGCGCGGACACCCACACACACGCAAACGTCCTACAAATAGGATGCCAGCACAGCAACACGACACAACTCAACAGAGCTACGCACGTCGCCCAGCTCGGAGCAGAGCCACTCAGGATTTTTACAGCGTTTCACCCGCGGATATCTAGGACTACGTGTGGCTGGTACAACAACGGCCGCAGGCTATTGACACGCCGAAATTGAGTTCGCCGAAACTATAGGGTTTTCGAAGTTGCCATTTTTATGTGAAGTTAGTCTAATCAATTTGCACCTTCCCGTGACATGTCGCACGTAGCATTTTGTTTAAGTGAGCGAAATGTCAAGGTCATTGACCATCGCCGATTTGGATGTTAACAAGTAAAACCCTACGGTAAACAAGGAAGGTACCTAATGCTCCCGTAAGTTGTAAACTGGTGCGCAAAAACGGTGCAAAACAAATAATCGCGCAGCAGTATGTGGCAAAGACATAAGACCAGAACTGTGCTACAAAATCCAAAAATGGAAAATTGTCGATCTAGGCATTGATTTGAAGCATACGGCATAAGAGGCATAACAACCTAACCCAGAAAACGGGATAAGTCTAGTTTTGCAATCATTAACTCA
Source organism: Opisthorchis viverrini (assembly GCF_000715545.1). NCBI lineage: Eukaryota > Metazoa > Platyhelminthes > Trematoda > Opisthorchiida > Opisthorchiidae > Opisthorchis > Opisthorchis viverrini. Next base: position 440,538 of record NW_008751847.1, read on the forward strand.
CTGACAGTTTTATACACATCCAAGAATATTCACATACTCAAACCTAATTTAGCCACAAGCCACTTTGGTTTGGACTCAAGCTTTTTACTATCCTCAAAGTAAGAAGATTGGGGTAGCAAAATATTCGCAAAACCATTTACCACAACCTGCAGTGTATACTGCCATAAATCAGAGTGGGCCCCCAGCATACACAATTTAACAGCTCACAAATGTGGTGAGGTGGGGAGTCAAATTAGCACCAAAGAGTGTCCACAGTCAGCAAAGTGCGCTTTGCCGAACTCTTTCACTTTGCCTAATTCCTGCAGTCTCCCCGTTTTATTAGATGTATAGCGGGAAAGCGAAAATCCTGGCCCGAGTCGAGTTGGTCGCCATGTATACTGGAACGTCTGTTCTGTGACTGAATATCAACACAGCTGATGGTGCCATTAAGCATTGAGAATTAATGTAGAAAAGGGAGCGAACAACGGACCCTGGATTTTAAATACGTTAGAAAATGCAGTGGTCACGAGCACAGACCCGTCCCATTTGATCAACAAGCCACGGGTACTAAACGGTCAATTCTTTTGTTGATCTGGTAAATCTTTTGAACCTGGGGTATTAGTAGTCGCTTGATGCTGCCTGCTTTTGATGGTCACGTGAAAAATGTAAACGAATCATCTGCGTTAGTTCAGCCGGCGGGAAAGCTGCTCACCATTGTAGAGTTTGCGTCAGCATATTGGAAGCTCTACGATATCCAATAAATGTGCTCAGTTATTTCGTGTGTTTGCCGGAAATCAAAACTAAGCCCGAAGTGTTTATATGTGCTCGTCGGCGCAAGATGAGAGAACACAAATATATCACGAAGAGGTATACGCAAATGGCAACATACAAAGGATACAGACGATCAAGAAACTTCTTTGAATTTTCCGGAATGGGTCTAACCAACCAGTCAAGTGGTTTTGGCTTGTCAAAAAGGTACGAGCAAGAACCGGCGCGGCGGCCCAGCGGAGGTTACCAAGGGGCGTAGAATGTCTGCGGAAAACAATTTCGCAGTTTCGTAAGAGTCTTGATTGCGGCCGCTGTAAACAACAAATCCGCAAATGTAACATAGGTAAACAAGCCACCATCCTGGACCTCGCTCAAACGTACTGTCAAGTACATGAGACATCGCCGCAGAAACAAGCCATCCGCGTTCTCCTTGAGGGACAGAAACGGAGAACCGACAAATGACCCAACAGTGGTATCTGAAGTTTACAGAGTACACTATGCGTGTCTATACTCAGCCCCAGCATCCTCGTCACATCCACTCTTGTCAAGGCGAAACTACGAACAGCCTCTAACCGACTTGATCTTCACGGTGGAGGACATTCGTCAACTCTTGCACAAGATCAACCCATTCTGCGCGTTGGGGCCCGACGAGGTCCATCCAAGGATCCTCAAGGAAACATCCTCCACACTGGCAAACCATTTACACATGGTGTTTCGCCAGTCGCTTGACAAAGGCCGCCTTCCCTCTGCTTGGAAGGAAGCGATTCTCACGCCAATCTACAAAACTGGTGACCGACTATCGCCTGGCAGCTACAGGCCTATAAGCCTCACTAGCGTGCCGTGCAAGGTGATGGAACGCGTTCTGAAGCGAGCTATCCTAGATCACCTCACTTCCAGCAATCTGATATCTTCAGCCCAACACGGGTTTCTCCCAAACCGTTCTTGCGTGAAAAACATGCTCGTGTTTGTGGACAGCTTAACCCAAGCCAAGGACGAAGAATTCATATCGGACGCCATATTTTTCTCAAAAGTATTTGATAGGGTCACGTACGTCCCGCTGCTCCACAAACTCCAGTATTACGGGATCCAAGGGAAAATCCTTCGCTGGATCAAAGCGTTC
>NW_008751847.1:442995-443644 GCF_000715545.1 Opisthorchis viverrini
GTCGCCTCCGAGGGGACCTAATTCTTACTTACGCCCTGTTTGAACAAAGCTTGGCAAACAGGTTTTTTACCGTTGAACCAGCAAACACACGGCGGGGACATAGCGAGAAAATTTTCAAGCTCAGAGCACACACATTCATTGGACAAATTTTTTTCTCATTTCGGGTAGTAGCTGCGTGGAATGACCTTCCTCCGACGGTTGTCCACGCTCCTTCTAGAATCCAGTTTGAAGCACTATTAGACATTTATTTATGCGACTCTCCGCGCTGGCGAGCATACTGCCCCGCGCTGAGAACATTATAGCGGACTAGGACCCTATTAGCGTGTTCGGATAAGTTAACAAGCAAAGTAACCAATACAAATTCACAAAATGACAATAGGAAAGAATGAGTAGTCAAATGGGGACTCACGAATGTGTAGGTCCAATAGTCCACTACACCGATCCAAATGCAGTAACTGGCTGTGAAAGGAAATATTCACTTGTCGAATTTCCAAAAGATGGTTCCGCGTGCGTGATATATTCCACGGTAGGAAAATTATTCACGGCTAAAAAATGTCACAGGGAGTTATTGTGACGTTCAACAGTTCACACACAAACACAATAATCCAATCCCACGACTTCAGCAAACAGCAATCAGTCCAATCGGATG
>NW_008751847.1:443704-444743 GCF_000715545.1 Opisthorchis viverrini
TTCGTAACATTAAAACAAACGTCATGATACAATGTGAACGACAGTTACAAAGTGCGGTTCAAGTTCAGGAAGAATGGTAAATGTGACAACGGATTACAGACACTACAACATAAAGGCCAATCCTACACCCTTTTTTCACTTGTGCCTTTCAGGTGAAAGACAGTCACTGACCGACAAGAACAAAAGTGACCCGGACAACTTGGGCAATAGCCTCGAGGCTGTGTATCAATCCGTGAATCGGTGATTCCAGCTGACTGCGTTAAGCGGAGTCTTACAAGCATCAGCCCCGTCGCTTCCTACTGGGCGCTGCTCCGACTGGTATACATAACTCGCATGTGATTGGCCGAAATTGCAATAGCCCTTCTGGACAGCACCAGGCTGAGCTCTGATTGGTCGAGTGTTTGGACCCAACAGCCAGTAATTCTTTAGTATAGCCTGGCTGCAGGTTGCTAATGCCGCCTCCAAAGAATGTCCAGAATTCCAGGGGGCTTTCATCCATACACCTTGAATATTACGCGTTGTGCACGGGCTTTGGGCGTTTAGTAGTCTTAGGCGTTTAGTACACTTTGTTTACCCTTGGTGGTGCTGAAAATTGTTGATTAATGGGTCAGACCGACAAACCAACAAGAGACTGTTTACATGGTTGTGGTAATAGCATCAGGATGATGCGAGTGTTGTTGATAAAAATCAGTGATACCTAATTCGTCATCCAGCGAATATGTGTAACTATACGGCCGCAAATGAGGTATTTTTCGTGCAGGTCCATGGACCTGCGTATGAGGAATAACGCTCGTTTCACGGATTCACGGATTGATACACAGGATCGAGGCTTTTGCCCAAGTTTCCCGGGTCGGTTTTGTTCTTGTCGGTCAGTGGCTGTCGTTCACCTGAAAGGCACAAGTGAAAAAAGGGTGTAGGATTGGCCTTTATGTTGTAGTGTCTGTAATCCGTTGTCACATTTACCATTCTTCCTGAACTTGAACCGCACTTTGTAACTGTCGTTCACATTGTATCATGACGTTTGTTTTAATGTTACGAA
>NW_008751847.1:446076-501275 GCF_000715545.1 Opisthorchis viverrini
GTTCTCTGTAAGCCTCAGATACCACTGTTGGGTCATTTGTCGGTTCTCCGTTTCTGTCCCTCAAGGAGAACGCGGATGGCTTGTTTCTGCGGCGATGTCTCATGTACTTGAACAGTACGTTTTTGTTTTTTCGAGCGAGGTCCAGGATGGTGGCTTGTTTCCGTATGTTCCATTGGGGGATTTCCGATTTACAGCGATTCCGCATTTTACGAAATACCAGCTCATCTTCTGTGTCCCCTGTGGTCAACTTTTTAAAAAAGAGTTGGTATCTTTTTTCCAGAAGTCGCCGAACCCTTTTTGGCAGCCTGCGGTTCCTCCGAGTGCGTGCCGTTTTTTTTGGGACGAACGTCGCGTCAGCCTCATGAACTTTCTGGACAATGGTCCTATATAGTTCTTCCACCGGAGCTGATCCCAGTGTGACTTGTTCAAGGAAGATGCGCATTCCTGAGAAGTCTGCACGGCAGAAGTCTCGAAGCTTTGGTGCATGAGCGTCACTAACTGTGCCATTGGGCCATTTCCGTCACCGTCATTAACCATTGGTGAACTTAGTCTCGGGGTCCTCAAGCAGGGAAGCGGCAGTTGTTGACCAGACTTAGTTTACTGATTAATGTTCTCGTACTTCGTTGCCAGGTCATACACTGCCCATCCACTCAACACATGGCTGGGTGATAAGACCTGTGGGAGGCAGATCGTCTTCTGGCATGCGGAGTACGTGCCCTAACCAGCGAAACTTATGAAGCTTGAGTATTTCCTTCCTCCTGGGCTACATTATTTATCTGAGCTTCCTACCAGACCTGACAAATGCTTCGGAGCTACCGATAGTCAAACACTGGGATCTTTCGTATGTCCTCTGCGCAAAAAGGCCACGTGCCTTATCCATAAAGCAGTATGAATCGCACCGCCATAGTGTGAACCCTGCCCTTGATAGACAAACTGACGCCATGTCTTCGCCATAGGTGTCGGAGGTTGGCAAAAGCTGACCTGGCTTTCCAGATTCGATAAATCCCATATCCAGCCAGTTCACCGGGACGTACACAGCTGCCCAGGTAAACAAATTTTCCTGCCACATTGACTAGCTCATCTGCAAGCGTGAGGTTTGGGTTCTATCCCATTCACTGTTGTAGCAGCCCTTTGCACTCTGCAGGTGTGAAGCGCATGTCGGACCGTACGGCAGAGCGGTTTAGGTTAGTTTTGAAGGATCTGATCCAGGGGTGACAATATCGTCTGCATACTCACTATCTGTGAGGGAACGTCCCGGGAGCATTTCAACCCCCGAGGTTTCGGATGCAAGCAGCACATCACTAACAAGGTTAGAGCGTAAAGGTGAGAGAGGCAGCCTTGCCTTACACCACTGGACGTCTTGAACTCAAGCGAAAGCTTGCCACATACTCGTACGCACCCACAGGAGTTCGCATACATTGCCCTCATAGGGGATATAAATTTTGAAGGGCTACCTCTTATCGTCAGACGCTGCCAAAGTTTCTGAAGATCGGCAGAGTCAAAGGCGACTTTCAGATCAGGAAAAACGACCAATGTGGAACGTACTAAGGACTAACGCTGTTCAAGAATTTGTCCTAAGTTGGAGATATGGTCGGTGCATCCTCGACCAAAGCGAAACCTAGCTTGATTCCCACGGAGTTGTCTCTCAGTATAATCGACCAACCTACGCAAAATGATGTCCGAGAGCACCTTAGATGCGACGGATACCAGACTGGTGCCGCGATGAATTTCGCATGACGTTCTTGTGTCCTTTTTTGAAGACTGGGATGACGGTTGATAAGCTCTATTTGGCTGGGATTCTTTTCGTTCCAAATTTTCCGCAGTGTGGTCGTAAGACTGCTCATCAGGACTTCGATACCCTTTTTTAAAAGTGCGGGGCACAAACCATCAGTGCCAGGTACCTTGTGGTGCTTAAGGATTGATATCTCACGCTAGATTTGTGTTGTTGATGGTGAGTTGTCGATGTTCCACTCAAGCCTGCTGTGGTTGTGTTGAGGGATACCAGCTGAACTGTTCTTGGAATTTTTTTCAGCCCATTGCTCAAGACGAAGTTTGAGGGAATGAATTCCTCTTCCGTCTTTTTCGTATATTGTTTCACTGACGCCCACCCTCTTTCGAGTCAGCTGAAAGAGGGCGCGACTGTTGTCTACAGGGAAAGCGTTCCCCATCTTCTAGGCCTTCGAAATCCAACAGCATTCTACGTACTTCTTCAGACTCCATATTATCCGCTGTTTGAGGGGTTTGCGTGCGCCATCACAGTCGCTAGTTGCTCGTAGGGCCTTTCTGGTCTCGATGATATCGAGTGATCATTTATTGTAGTCAGATGGCTTGACAAAGACTTCTGAAAGCTGAGAGCATAGTGTTATATCTGCTGCTTCGTCGGCCCGTGGTATCTGCTGCTGACCCGCTCCAGTGCCTAGTGTCGGAGACAAAAGACTCACAGAAGGGAACACAACAGCTATATTCCGAACAAGCGAGTGAGTGCGTGCGAGTGCGAGTGCAAAAGTTACAACGGCCCCACGCTATTTAAAGGGAACTTTCTGACATTGATCCAGGCTGTCTGATAGGCGTTAGTGATCACCCATCAACATCGATCGTGCCTCTGTGAAAAGCCTGAACGCTGATCACATTCGGTCGTGCTTCTGTGGCGCAGAGAACACTCATCAGGTTTTACTGAATTGACCGAATGATTGACTGGCCTGGATGCTTGCCGGCTTTCCAGTTGAGCTTTTGGTGGAGCAGTAGGTTCCGGGAATCTGACCTTCCTGATACATAGCTTTTTTAACCCGCTCCCATTCAGCCTACAAGCAATATTTGTCATCTACATCACTGTGCGCTTCCAGTCTAGTCAGGTCACTTCGATACACTTCAGCTACCGAATCTTGACGTGTCCCGGCCCAGCGCTGCTATCTTGGGGTGCCATTTACCGCGGCGAAGCATCAGTGTTGAACACTGATGTCATGCTGTCCATGATAATGATGATGCCACCTTGACGTGGTCGTCGGGCTTGAGTGCTTCGACGATCCCGCGGGCTACACTCGCTGGGAATACGTTCCACAAGGTGCAACCATACCAGGCACGCCAAAAGGAAGTAGTCAAATCAAGAGCAGTGAAACCCTGTAGGACGAGTAATCGTGCTTCGAAGCGGTTTGGAGGTAAAGTCGTACTCTTCTCTGAAATAGGAGTGTGGAGGCAGTAAGGTGTTTCCTCCAGGCGACCACCATGTCCATATTCATGGAAGCAGCGATGTCGCTTTCTTCCGAAGAAGGGTGGATTGGAAAAGACCGGGCCCTGGAAACCGCACACTCCAATCACCCAACGATACACTGTGACCGCCGGCACATTATTCAATACGGTCGAAATACTTTTAAAACCAAGATTCCGGTACTACTCAAAGGGCACCTGCAGCGCACAGCTGCATTAGGAATGAGACAGTAATGCCGTACTCCCTGCGTCCTCGGGCCATGCCGACCCATTGAGCCAACTGAGTCAGACTATTGTCATTGGCTCCAGGAATGGTCCTACAAGAAAACCACAATAACCGTAGCCTCACGGTGCAGACTTTTAAGTCAGAGACTAGAGACAGTGCCCCAGAATAAAAACCCTACACCCTCCCACCACCTTGTTGGTCAGACGTTTGAGTCAAAGGCTCAGGACGGGGCACCTCAACCAAACCCTCCTCCTAGCCCTGGGCAACCTCGAGTATCATTTGCCCGCACAGTTCTGTGTCCACCGATGTCCATCCCCAACCCCTTCCCATTACACAGGCAAACGTTGCTGGGCCATTTGACTGTCAGTTATCTGACCGATGGGCCTTATGCACCCCGCCGTCTATTAACAATAAACAAAATAACCTTTCGAAATGTACGAGATCCTTCCTACGGAGGAACTTTTAACATAGGTCCCATTGGCAAACTGGCCATTCTCGCTGAGACCTTGTACTCCCTTGAAGTTGATGTATTCTGCGTCTCTGAAGCACGCATACAAAACCCAAACGCGGTTATACATCTCAAAACGCCAACGACGAACTCATCTCTTCCACATTTCTCTCACCGTGTGTCCGGTGATCCGGAATCGATGACTCATGGAATATATGGTGTGGGAGTTGCACTCAGTCCCAGAGCTGAGCGGGTTTTGCTGGATTGGATCTCAGTAAACAGTCGTCTTTGCACTGCCCGATTATCCAGCTCAGTCAAGCTCATTTTTTTTCGACAAAAAGCGGTCCCTGTCGGCATATATCCCAACGGGCTGCAATTCTTACGCTAAGAAGGATATTTTCTATCGAGGGCTATCCAGGCTCATTCGCCAAGCCTTACTGTGGAAAGGCTTCTGGTGTTAGACCCTTTGTCGTCCTATGGCAGTATGCGAATCATTGATCTATGAGCATCCAGCGGGATTTCGACCGGGCGTGGTCTGCGTCGACCACCTGTTCACACTTCGCCAGGTATTAGAGCAACGCTATATGTATAACCGACCCACATTCTTGGTGTTCCTTGACTCCAAGGATGCTTTCGACTGTCATTTGATCAGTGCTGTCAACCACACTTGCTCAACAGGATATGCCTCCGAAGTTTGTGGACATAATCCGATCCCCATATTCACATAATGTTTGTGTGAGTTTATGCTGATCTCTCCAAAAGCTTCCCTACTAAAGTGTCCAACAAGAATACCCAACCTCTCCGTACATGTCCAACTTCGTCATTGATGAAATGGTGAGGCGAATGCTGGAACGTCCTCGAAACCCCAGTGTCTAAATTGTTGCCAGTGAGAACCTTGTCGATCTAGAGTACACAAAGCACGCGTCCTGCTGAGTAAACTGACCACCGTCATACTGTCTTTGGGCATGCGTCTTGCACCTTCAAAGTTCGAAGTCTTATTTCAGGGCATGCAGTCTCAGAGCATGCTTTGGAGGTTTTTATTCAAGTAGCAATGTCTGGAACGCTCGCGGACAGCCCTCTTGTTTATCACAATTTTGCGGTCCTAGTGAAGATGGCGTTTTTCGGGAAAGGAACTACGTTTCTATGTAAAATATCTGCGACAAATTCATTTTAGCTTATCCTAATTCGTGAGAGACTTCCTCGAATATTCTGTTGCGCGTCGCGTGTCACCAATCATGTGTACAACAGAAATTACAGACTTCCCTGAAGAGAAATGTGTAGTATTCGATGAGTTTAAACATTTTGACGAAGTTATGGCACACATTCACGCAATCCATACAGTGACTGANAGAGCTCGCTAACAAGAACCCCAGCGTAAGTGTGTCTTTTCCACCATTCTCTTCGTTTCAGGTATTTTTGACTTCTATCAGGAACAGCCTCATCTACTGGATCCGTATCTAGAGAGGCTAATTTCAGAGTGCATCTCCATCATTCGATCATCAGCTGATCGACCAAGGGCTTTCCACTTTGCTTTCCGTCTGTTATACCTTATGGTAAAAACTCGAGGATACAAATCGGTCATACGCCTTATGCCCCATTCAGTTGATGACATCGAGCCAACTATCAGCCTTTTGGTTTCTCAGGATATTGGTGACCCAGAGGTATTTCATTTTGAACACAGTACCGCGACCGGCTACTCCTTTTTCTCTTTAGACCTGGAAAACTCGCTATGTGCTTTTATTATGGCTTTCTATCCTTACGATGATACCATTCAGTTTGGAGTGTCTGGATTCGCCGAACGAGGTTCCCATTGTTGAGCGTGTGTTAACACAGTCCAAGATATATCTCTCTCGTGATGAACGCACACAAGAAGCTGCCTCGTTCCTTTTGGCGCGGCTCGTAACCCGACCAGATGTCATTCAGGTTCATCTCCAGCCTGTCGTCAACTGGTGTATTGAACAGATGCATACTGCCGACTGTGAGTCCGATTGTCTTCCCCGCGCCCTCCCTATGATACCCACACATTACTCCTGGCATTACTAGCTCATTTCCGTTGCTAGTGTGATCGAGATAACTCGGTGGTTAGTCGCGAACTTACTGACCGAAACGTCCGTGGTTTGAACTCGACCCCGGCGCCTCAACTGCCCCTGTTTAGCCTTCCTGGTTTCTCGGGTTGGCATGACAACTAGGCATCTAACGGCTGAACGAGCATTTGTTATTACCAGTACATTGTTTATTTAGTTTTCCGAAACAAACGCCTTCGGAATTCAGAAGCCCATCGCTCCGGTGAAGAACAACGTAACCAGCTCTTCGCCCTCGGAAGTGTCCAACTTGCATGTGCTTGTAAAGCAATTTAGACAGTGTTTATTTTCCAATACTGAACTGGAATGAGCCACTAATCAAACGGACTTGGAAGTGCTCTTTCGTTTGGGGTGTTCCTTCACCGAATATTCACCGATCGTGGACTGTCGAAGAGTTTTCATCAGCCTTATGAGTAGTTTCACTCATTAAAATGTACTGCGAATAACAAATATAGTACTAACTGGAAATTGGGGCGGCATGGTTTAAAACATTCATTTCAAGCAAATCATCGTAAACGGGATGCTCAACCGGATTCAGCTGAGTCTCCTGCCAATACTAAATCCGTGTGCATGTGAGGGTATTTTCCAGATGTGGACCTACTGTTCGAGCTCCTAGGGGGCTTAAAGTTTGTTTAGCTGTTTACCCGTTCTGTGGGCTTGGCAACGGGTCACTTAGACTAGGTCATTAGATCTCTATCCAAAACTTCAAGTGCATACCTACTGATTGGAGTGAACGTCCCTGGTCGCCCAGTTATGAAAGCTGTCGGGCAGGTATAGTAGGTAGTGGTCAGTGGCTTGTATTCATCTAGATACGCCTTTCCGTTCATACCAAGTGCACTTGAACTTCGTTTTTGAGATCAATCAAGTTCCCTTCTATTCTAAATCATTTCGAAATAAGTCTTGGAAATCAGGAAGTTCCACACTAGTCAACATTCAGCTTAACTGCTGTCTAGTTTGGCCTTGCTAGTATGAGACAAACGTTGCAACAACAGCCAAATCAAGGTGTGGGTTCATAACGGGTTGCCTGAATATCTTTCTGGCCGATAGGGGTTCGCTGCTGAGGGTAACTGACTGCATATCTTAATCAGGTTGTGGTGAATGGTGTGCAGTCAGATGGGAGACTTTCCAGCACGGATGAATGAGGAATAGTCATGGAATTTCGTCGAGGTCGTGAATCTTCACGTCGTGTACAAAATGACATTTCTTTACATTCACTTAGTGGAGATGGTGGTAATCATTCTGAATTTTGCTTTGGTTCGTGTATGGTGTAGAAACAGGCCTTTGACTATCAACCTCATCAAACAGACTATCTCTCTAATGAATGAGTTTTCGGAGACCTCCTCTAGATGTATGCTTGTCCCGAGCGGTGAAGATAACAATCAAATCAATTGCTCAGTTGTAGCATCCTTTCCATACCTAACTGCCATGCCCCCCAAAGGAGACACGAAGACTGAGATACTGCCAGGTTGCCCAAGCGTAAACAGGGGAAGTCGAGAGGCAAAGGTCGGGTCCGATCAGTAAATTCGCGCTCTAACCACTGAGCCGACACATTTGTTTCAGCCTTATGGGAATTCCTCAGCAATCTGCATCTCACAAAACCCCAGACAGATTCGAACCTGAGGTCCTCAGGCTATTAGTTTGAACATTTACAAACCCCACACTACCGATAATATCTGGATTTGGATATTTACAAGCTGATCGCTACTGGTTTAACGCACCAGGTATACTGAAACCTCAAGGTGATGAACATGACTTCGGCTTTTGAATAGTTGGATGCTATGGGTTGGGGAAGACATCGAATAGCAGGGTTTCACAGACGGAATTTCCTTTGAAACTAACGAAAGGAACCAGCTATACAACGTCTATTGGTAACTTGGTATGAGTGAATGCAGGAGCAGAAGCGTGTTTCTGAATCGGAGGATATAGGCAAAGGGCTAGAAGATGAAAGCTTCGATGAACGTCTCCCGTGTTAGTATCGGAAAAGTGAAGCAATAGACGTTATATTCAAGCGGTGAGAATGCCTGTAGGTTATCAGTCGTCAAAGCGGTATTGCCGAGACGTACTTTGAACGGAATCAAGGAGAGGTGAGTAAGAAAAGGAACCCTAACCTCAAAAATGACAGCAGTACTCTAGTCTGAAGTTCATTTTGAACCTATGGAGGGGATTTTGGGCAAAGGTGAATTATTTGCCTGACCGAAAGGCACACCAATCCTTGTAGTTGTTCGCGTCGCGTGAGGACCAGGATAAGTTGTCAGTAGAAGGTAAACCGAAAAGGATGAATGATGTGGAGTGAACAACGGTAGTAGATCTCACTAACGGATTCAAGTCGGAATGGAATTACGAACGGAGGTTGATGCTTGGGGAGAGTTGGCCGAGTCAGAGTTTTCGAGTTCTCCTAGTTCCAGTCTAGGGTACTGACAACATAGGTGTTCAGGACAGAAATGGCCTGTATCCATCCGTCGCGCAGTCGGATTAAGTGGACTGCTGAAAGAAGCCGAGTGTGATGGTTGATAAAAAGTTCTTCTAATAGAGGGGGAACGTTGAGAAAGGTTACAGGTCCTTAAGGTACTTCGGCGCTGATTTTCCAAGTGCGAGAGATAACGTGCTTGCATAGGACGTATGTGCAGGAACCTTCCAACCCGGATGACTAAGTCTGAATGGAACCCGTACGCATGAGACTTAAGGAGAAGATCTTCATACCAAACCCAGTCGAACGCCTTCGATGTATCGGAGGAATCCGCCGAAAGAGTCCAGAGAGAAGGAAAAAACGTGTTTCATGTAAGCCAACCTATCGCTCATGAAGTTATGGCAGTGGTCACCCAAAGGAGCGTTGTTTTGAAGATCACAGGAGAATTATCTGGTCATAACTACTTCAAGAACGTGAAAAAAATACCGGTTACGATTGTAGGTCAGTAGTTAGGATCAGAGTAGGAGCTAAGTTTGAGAATGGGAAGGACAAGTGAACTTTCCACCCTGGGCGATATCAGGTAGAGCGCGAATTCACTGACCGGAAGATCTGTGGGAGATCTGTGGAAGATCTGCATATTAACTTCCCTGCCTAGGCCTGGGCAACCCTGCAGCTAGGCACCGAAATGGTGCTACAGGTGGATGACTTTTTGTTCTAACCATTGTGAAACTAGCACGCGAAATGCTTCGAAAAAGGTCACTGCACCCTGTGATCTGTTGACTTAACCAACATCTGAGTGCTTTTGTTGACTTATTGGTTGTCAATTCATTCGTAATCTCTGCAGGAATATGCTACTAACCAAACGATTAGGTTTGCTACGCATTGTCATAAATATAACTGATATTCTCTATTGTAAGAGTCAATTGTAATAGAATTGACGTGAATAAGCTACAATAACGTTTGTCTAGATGGCTCACTCAATGTCCGGTACTACAATCACTTGTTTGCTGAAAGTGTCATAGGTCTTCATCTTTCTCGTTCCCTTCAACTGGCTGATAGAGGTCCCGGAAGTTAGGTTAGGTTTAACTCTATCAGCTCTTCAGATTCGAAACTTTGTTTGAGTACAAGGCGTTGCAGAGGGCTGAGTATCTGCTCGCATCATCAATTGTTACTTCTTCCTTTCGGTCTTTATCCTCTTCCTCTCTGTCAGAAGGAACATTTATTGTTCCATGTAAAGCGGTGATGATAGTTTTTTTGTGTGCACCCAATCGTTAAACGTAGGCGAAAATTGGTTTATTCCGTCCGAACTCACTTTACTGATTTCAAGGTTGGTCTGTTCAACCTCCTAACAATGTAAAGTTCTATCAGTTTCCACGTGTTTTGGAAATCCTTACATCCCAGCCGCTGTCCTCACATGACCTAAATCCTGAAGACGTTTACTGGTATATCTTGATGAACTGTCGAGTTAACTACATTGCTCGTGATACGTCAATCTCATCAACTTTGTTTTCTATGCAGCCGATATGGCACGAAGGCGGTGCATTTATTTCCTAGCCACGTTGGGATTGTAGTGTTTCTTGAAACTTGTCCAGCCGATGGCTTCTTGTTTCGACATATTCATTCCAATAGTGTAAGTACCTTGCTCGTAATCTTTTTGCCGTCTAATTCTTATTACGGCATTTTTTCATGGCTCTGTGGTAGTTAACCACCGGTGTATTACTGTGTATGGTGGTGATAGAACGACGGCACTGGAGTATTTTTCATTCTTTGTTTCTTGGGTAGTTTTACTGAACTTTTAAAGAAAGTTGATATCCAAGTGGTGAACTCTCATACAGACAGAGGCGAGATGGCCGAAGTGGTTAGAGCGCGAATTTACTGACCAGAAGGTCCGTGGTTCGAACCCGACCTCCATCTCTCGAATTCCTCTGTTTGGGCTCGGGCAACTTGGCAGTATCCCAGCCCTAGTGCAACCTCCTGGTGGCATGGCAGTTAGGTACCGAAAGGGTGCTACAGCTGAACGATACAGACTCAAAACTAGGTTCTCCAATCTTGACCTGAGCGACTTATTCGATGGATTAGCCGTTTTCCCATGACAACCTGTTTTGGTACCGGACCACATTTCTCACTTGTGTAATCCACGTGCTCTATCGGGACGATTGACAACTTTGTCTACTCATCTATCCTTCAGGCAGCACCGTTCATGGTCAAGCAGTCGCTTGTGGTATGTTACGGGTGTTAGCAAATATTTGCAAAATCGGCCTTCGTAAGGAGTTACTCCCTGTGGCGAACATAATATTGAAAGCAGTAATCAGTCTTCCATCAAATGTGGACAAGGGCAATCTTATTCACCGCTTAGAAGCGAAGCTGATACAACGTGTCGGCTTGCTTTTTTGCCCACCTCGGTCCATCGGCTGGCAGTATCAACGCGGTTGCCGTTCTCTGGCGGACAATTTGGCGCCGAAGTTACTCCAGGAGGCTCCAGATAACGTAGAAGTAACGACGAGTGACAATGCTCAGCCGACGACGATGACCACAAAAATTGATCCTAAGCCAGAACAAGAAGAGGAGGAGTTGGAGTTGGAGTATATCGACGAAGTGGCAGAAGTTATTGACCGTTTGATCCACCTGCTTCGCAATCAGTACACGGTTGTTCGATGGTCTGCTGCGAAAGGGTAATTCGATATTCTTCTTTATGATTCAACCCACAACGTTGACCATGCATTATACCTACCTCTTCACGCTCTCTTCATGTGCACACTGAACAATAGATAGTGCATCGGCACATAATATCCTATCGCTCAACCCTCTCATCATCATCATTGTCGGCTGTGATAACCGCGTACTTGTCGTACAGTAGTTGTAACTGCCACAGTTTCGTTCACCGACGATTCGGGGGGTGGGATTGGTCGCTGCGCACTGGAGGCGGGAGCTAATAAATTAATGCGTAAATACAGCACTGTAGGTGGACTGTTGAGTGGGGGGATTTGGAAGGGAGCTATGCATTGAAGTTAATAGCTTGGATGCATGAGCGCCATTGGGGGCGCGACTGGGCCATGTCTGACAATGTCTCTTCGCGGCCATGTGATTGTTTGACCGCCTCTGGCTCTCTTCCACCCTTCACGTGGTTGTGCGAAAAGAGCCCTTCGATGAATTCAGTCGACTGGCCTACTTAGCACGTGGCCAAGCCGGCGCAGTCTATGCAGTGTGATGAGGGACACTTTTGCTCTCCAGACACTGCCGTAGTGCCTAACGACTCACAGAGTCACAGGCAGCTTTCAGATCAAGAAACACAACCATTGTTAGCTGCTGGAAGCACTGTCGCCGTTCCAGAATCTGCCGGAGGGTGAACATATGATCGATGCAACCTCTTGCAGGATGGAACCCAGCTTGGTTTTCACGGATCTGCCTCTCCAGTCAACCTTCGAAGGATAAGGCCAGGAGCAACTTCGATGCCACAGCTAACAGGCTGACGCCACACTGGTTTTCACACAGCGTCCGCGTACCTTTTTTGAAGATGAGATAAATGAGATAACACATGTCCCATTTTACAGGCACCTTCTCTTCGCTCGACCCCTAAACCACTTTGAACGGGTAGTTTGGGAAGTGTGCGCAGTTACACAGGTTTAATCGCCTGAATTCGTCCCTTGCGTCACCGATGGTGAGCGTCACTTTAAGATGCTGGTTTTCGCGTTGTTGGTATCAACTTTTTTCCCATCCTCACTGACTGCCTGACATGAAAATCCTACGTGCATCCGTCAGTTGCACGAAACTTTTGATCAGCACTCAAAGTTTCATTCAATCGCTTATTGGCTATCAGTTCGTATTCACAAGAATCCACGGTAGGTTCATACTCATCGTAACCGAAGAGTGTCATGGAGTCTTTAGAACTTTCTATCGGTATTTACTAGGGATAATATTGTCAACATTTGCGATTGTGCGAAGTGTCTATCAGTGGATGAAATGTTCAGTGTTATATCGATGTTGACGGTGTTAAAAGCACAGGTCGTTCGTGTTACCGAACGGTAGTTGTGAGCTCTTCGGCGCAGACTGACCAGAATGCATAGCTTGTGGTCGCCACTGTTTCTAGAAATACATCCGTTCATTTCTATCTCTTGAAATGGGAACGGACTACTCCTACACAATAAATGGCTTGAGGTGGGAGACAGATGGAATCCCGCTAGCTTTACTGTTTGTGATCGTGTCAGACTAAGATGCTTTGAACTTTGGAAAGTAATCACGCAATTCGGGTATCGGCATGACCTGTTGGCCATCGTTACAACGAAGCAACGAATCCGTGAGTACCGATAATAAATCGTATGCACGCGACGATTTGGTCGCACAGATTCTTCACTGGTGCGGTGATGAACGAGATTCGAACTCCTCGTTTGCATGTATCGCAACCTACGTTGATGTTTTTGTGCACATCTCAAGAACCCATTTTTTTATTTTTGTGCTCTGCATCAAACATGGTTACACTGGATAAATTATTTATGTTTCTTCATCCAAACGTAGACTGGGACGTATGTGCAACCGACTTGGCAGCCCGATGGTTAGCGATGTTTTGGCCGCACTTCTATCCTTGTGTACACGTCTCGAGCCGTTCACCGCCTGGCATGGTGCTTGTCTTGCCCTGGCCGAGCTGGGTCGCCGTAGCTTACTGCTACCTAGCAAGCTACCTGAGGCAAGTCAACTTGTCGTAGTATCCCAGCATCACGTAACTAACTTACCTAACTTAGTTATCTAAACTTTCCTATCTCCACCTTACAGGTTATTCCCGTGGTTTTACGTGCGTTGTTCTATGACGAACGTTCTGGTGACCACAACTACGGATCAAACGTTCGCGATGCTGCCTGCTACGTGTGCTGGGCCTTTGCTCGAGCCTACCGTGCCCAAGACTTTTCCCCTTACGTGAACCAGGTTGCCAGTGCACTGATTTTAGTCAGTTTGTTTGATCGCGAGGTAAATGTGCGACGGGCAGCGGCAGCGGCTTTTCAGGAAAATGTTGGACGCCAGGTAGTTATTTTAATTTTTACTACTTGCCGATGTGTTGATAGTAGTTCTTGCTGGTGATGTGCATTTTTTGCTCGCCACCTCCTGGACTCATCTCTGCCACCGAGTCGCTGTACAAGTCCACAGTGGTGTAATGTGTCCTCATTGTTTTTTGCACCCATCCAGGGACAGTTTCCACATGGTATTGATATCATCACTACGTGCGATTATTTCGCCCTGCGAAACCGAACAAACTGTTTCCTGGAACTCAGGTAGGTATCTTTGTGCTTCTGCGGTTTCTCCTTACCTGAGGACCGTCTCTCCGTTAACGGCAAAAGTTTTATATAGATCTCTTTCGGCATCTAAATTTTCATGTTTATGACTAAGACCGAGCTATCGGCTTCCTGGACCGGAACTTTTCCTGTTACTGTCAGGCGCCAGTCCGAACACGCGCTTTTGAACTGAGTCATTTTTTCGCCCACCTCTAGGAGTTAAATTGTACAGGTGCGCACCCACACAACTTCAATACAGATGTATTGGATTGTGATGGTAGTTGACAGAAGTGATTTCAGTACCATCCGTACACTGGTGTTGACCATGACTCCATAACACGATCGCGGGCGGGCTAAAAGTACGGACTTGCTTGCTCCGTTAGAGAAGCAATGGTCGCGAAAAACGATAAAAAGGTGGACAGTGAGGGGTCTAACCCCAAAATCCCTGTTCGTCAACTTTCATATCAACTCAGTCGACTCTATCGTTGATTTTGTGATCTAGATCCCATATTGATAGTACACCAGAGATGAGTGATATAAAAATTCACTCTGAAATGAAGAGTGTATGATAAATGGAAAATCAAGCAACCTGACGACAACCAACGGACCAGTGGGCTCGAAGAAAAAATACTAAAAATAGAAAACTCAGTGAACAAACCAACAACCACGTTATGTCCGTATTGTACGATAGATGAGTGGGTGCTCTAAGCATAGGCGAATTTAACTCCCGAAGAGATTCATTGTGTCCCACTGCTTCTCGATAGTTGGCAACACGTCTAAAAGCGCAGTGTTACTGATAACGCTTGTTCCAAATAAAACAGAGAAGCACGAAGGCACTATTCGATGATTGTTCGCAATCATCGTGCTTATAACTTGATTCCACACATAAATGGTGGCAACAAAACGTTGTTGCCTGGAAGGGAAATGTTCAGAGGTTGTCTGTTGACATTAATAGATGTTTCTTACAAAATCGTGGAACCATTAAATCACTTATATGGCGGTCTCAGCACACGGTGGATCCCACTTTAAAGTCACCTGAGTCGACAGTATGCTATGCAAAACAAAATCTTAGGCCAACAAAATCGACAGGAACAACACAGCACCTTCGGATAATGGAAAAAGTAACGCACCAATTTTTTTCTATGCAGGGGAGCGTTTTCGCCCTAGATGTAACTTAATCACACCTAGTCGTAATATCATCATTCTTCATAAGGTAAAAGGATAAGCCTCTTTATTTGGCCCCCCTCACGACGAAGTGGTAGAAATAACATCTTTTTTTACCATTTCCTTCCAAGGTAGCTGATCCATCTTCATGGTTTTGGGAGCTGCATGAATATACTTAAATGGATTTCTAAGCTGTCCCTCAGTAATACTATCTGTTGGTTTACTAAAGTAAGCTGCTTCTTCTGTGTTCCACTTGTCCCAATCCGATTACCACGCAAAGGACCAGAACTAATATGCGTTCACCTTAATGCTGCGTCCGTTTCGATTATCGTTCTATATAGTTGTAGTTCAAAGCTGTTCTGGTGCAAATAGGTAATGTACTTCGGTATGTCTGGTACCAACACCAGACCAGTGCACTGGCGAAATCGGCTACTGAGCTCCTCTTCACCCACTGAGAATTCCGTGAAATTTTCCAGGAATCATCTGATTTATCTTCGATGTACTCGATGTTACCGAAATTCCGAACATTTCGTGTCCACTTTCAAGCGCCGTTCTGTGTAACTTACCCAGTAACAGAGGCTAGTTGCTTAGTATTCGTAGCCGTGCTGAATTCTTCCACGGCTTGTGGGTCATACACAACTGAATTTCGACTGTTGTCTGTTCCCATTGTTCCATGAGTTTTTCAATCTATGGACTTTTTTGCACAACTCCATCCTCGTATAATTTGGCACTCTCGGTTTCGAACAAGATTTTTTCCACCGCGTAACGTAAGGACTTCAACGAACATTTTTTAATCACTTCGAAAGACTTAAGAATTTACGTACAATGATTATCGTCGGTTCGTATTGATTGAATTCTTAGGATGCATTTGAATCGATAAAGTGCCCTTAATCAGCTGTGAGATGCGTGTCTCTACTCCCTACTTTCATCTTCCTCATTGTCCTCATGGGGACGAGATGGCTCAAGTGGTTAGAGAGCGAATTTACTGACTGGAGGGAACCCGACATTCGCCTCTCGGCTTCCCCTGTCTAGACTTGGGCAACCTGGCAGTATCCCATGTTTCGTACTCCCTCTGGGTTGCATGAAAACTAGACACCGAAAGGATGCTATCGCTGAACGAACATCCACTACACCACTCAGCCGTAACTCAAACCCATCAATCGTCAAGCTCGAAGTTGCGTCCGACCCTTCATGATCTTATTCGCACAGCCCCGCGCCATTTCGCTTTGTTGTTTGGATAGTTATCCTCCTTGTTGTCCGTCTATGCGATTCGCGATACTTGTTTCTTTCTTCTGTTTTCAGGCAAGGGTATGTTTTTTGAACAGTTCACCGCATCAATGACCCCAGGATTATATGAGCGAAAAACTGGAAAAAGAATTTCATATGCCGATATGTACAAAAGATGGAAACTATAATACGCATTCATAAACACACTGTTACTAATGTGACTCAGTGACCTCCGGTCGGTGCACAGTGCTCAGTGTACTTTTCGATTTTTAATGATTTCTCATGCTCATTTATGCAACACACATCTGTATGAAAATGGGCATAGATCACATGTATGGTTGAGTTAATCCACAGTCACAAATTTTAAAAGAGGGAAAAGGGCACTCCCTCAATGAGTCACAAAGTCCAGCGGAACACGTCACTTTCAGGTTAATTCGTTCCGGTAAAATGACTCGTGCTTGCCCATCTGTTCTATTTTCACGGCTTGGACTGACTGTGACGTAATCCAGTTGGCTTAATGGTCTGTTAACCCGTATACTTTTTCCCTACTCTGTACTTTGCAGACGTAGACTTATCCAGAGGTACACGTGATTTATGTCTATACTATCTCACCTTCAACTAAGTAAATTCTGACTTCAAAAGCAGAAAGGATAACATCAAACGCGAGAAGGCCAATTGCACTGCCACTCCGCTGACTGGATCTCATCGTATAAGCCAACCCGGAAATGCTAAGACCCGGTGATTGTTGACTGACAAATCCGTCTCAGGTGCCAGCCATTCATTAATGTTATATATATACTCTGTTACGAAAATGATGAACTGAAAAAATGGAAGCACGCTGTTTATTGTTGCAAAATTATGGAAACATCGTTAACGTTTTTGTAGACATTTAATATACTTGTCGAAAAACTAGCAGAACTATTCTATTTTCCGTGTGCTTGTACGTGCGAATCTATTCTGGGCGTACCAAAATGACAGTGTTGACGGCTTGTGAATTCTTTTTTTAAACCTAGTGTTTTTGTGGCCCAATTTGGAGACTACACCAGACCGATGATTGATCACGTGACGAAGGAGTTACTCGCCCACTGGGATAGCAACATAAGATTTCTTGCTGCACGTACATTGAATTTGTTGTATCCGTTCGAAAAGGAGCACATGTTACAGACAAGTGAGTTTGATCCCATTCCCCCCCACGCCTTACCTTTCTTGTGTCCATCCTGATTTGTCACCTCACCCATCCAACATCCCTGTTATTTTAATAGCAGTTTTGCTCTTATCCTGAAAAAAAACAGCCGGTTTTAAATCCCTTGGTGGTTAACATCCGCACTCATCTTTTGTTCGCCTGCGTCCTCCCTTCGCCGCTTGTCCACAAAGTATACGCCTGAGGTGCATAGTTTAGAAACCGCTGCCTTGGACATACTGAAGCATTGTGACCCAGGTCAATGTGAACAAGGCATTAAAGTCACGGAACAAATTCACTCATACGCTGTCCTCCACCGCCAGAAATGTAAGACGGTATTTGAGACATACACAGAGCGGTTTACATCACCTATTCCATTCTAACGCATCTTGATCAGTCAGTGAAACCAGGGCAGTCTCAGAGGAATCCTTCCCGTTCAGAAAAACCTGGTGGTTACTATGAGACTGTCTTGTTTTTTTTATTGGTCATGTTGCTATAATCTCATGTGAATGATGTAAAACTGTTTGAACTATGTCTCTCACAATGTTTCACACGTTTTACGGTTGGAGAGTGTACAAAGTGAACTCACTCGGCAGCTTTGTTTTTCATACTACCCTTTTCAATCGAAACTAATTCGTATTTTTATGAGCCTCCATGGGTCATTGTGGTATCCTTGGATTAGATGCCCACTGAAATAGGCATCCAGATAGGATGCACCTGATGACTCGTTGTGCAACATTCCCTTGTTAGTACTGTAATGCACTACCCGTAAGGTTGCTGAAAATCCGTCGACAGCCCACGACCGATTTCGCCCTTTTAGGGGCTTCTCAGGTAGGCGCAGTCCCCGGGTTTCCGTCAACCTTGAAAAACCAAATGAGTTCGCAAAGGAGTTTGTATTCTCTAGTCTCTTGTTAGCTTCCTACATATCCGAATCTGCTCTTTTGAACTGTTTCGGGTAAGCAAACTTGCATTCATAGATGCGACCCTACTCCTCATAAGTAGCCGTTCAGACATACAAATGTAAGGCGATCTGATGTGAGTTAACAAGGAATATCGGCATACAACGCACGCGACCGCATATTTGAACTCAGCAGAAGATACTGGTTTAGGTACAACGTAAGGTTGATAGGAACTTGGGGAATGCGCCTACGCGATGAGTCCCAAGAAGAGCGGGACCGGTAGCGGGCTGCCCAATGTGTTAAGTCAGGGCAGTATACTTGAGTGTATATCAAGTGTAGCATGAGGCCACCTTTGCTCAACAAATCCCGTTGAAGAGATTCATTTGTCTTCCCCGTCAACGATCATCCTCCTCCTGACTACCCTTTTTGCTTGAAAGCATCTACTGTATCCCGTAGCAGGATTCGGGAGAGCTGTTTTCATGTAATTCTTAAGGAAGAGGAATGCCTCGAGATCCCGATACGCAACGCATAGGGGACAGCCGGAACAATGCTAATAGTAACGACGAAGTTAACGTGGAATCTAAACAGCTATCACGCTATTATTTTGCGTAATAGATTGGACACTTGGATTTGCCGTGGTCGAACCCGTGATTTGATCTGTAAGAGCAGATAGCTGCTCACTGCTTCTTCGACTGCATAAAGACGCCATGAAATCGTATGCAGCGGCGCACCTTACTAATAAATCAAGTAGCGAATTAAATGAAGATATCCATCGCGATCTTTCGCTTTCACCGGATCATATCAATTTAGCGTTGGGGAACCGGGTCAGGCCGAACAGTACCTTGATCACCTTATGTTGTCCAGTACATTGATTAATCTAGTGTGACCGATGCCCATCAACTGATAACCGGCCCGACACCTGAACCACCAGGTGGAAATGCTCTATAAGTGAGTCACTCTACGGTTAATACAAGTTCGACGAAATAGATAGCACGACCTTATTCGTTGATCGCTGTAGGTCATCGTTCTCCAAATTTTGCCGCTGTGACTAGGTTCCTCCTGTCACACAAGCTTTAGTGGAGCCAACGACCTCTCCTGTTACATCCACTTGATTGCTCATCCCAGGCGCACATCTATTCTTGAATTGCAGTTTTGCCTGAGCTAATCGCCAAGTCCACGGATGGTTCGTTGTACGCAAAACAAGGCAATATTTTTGGAACAGCAGAGCTGATAGCAGCTGCGAAGGGGTGAGTAGGCAGTTTAGTTTCATATTCATTCACTCTGTAAACATCGAGTGGCTGTTATTACTCTCCGACACACCAAGTTGAATGAGGCTAGAAATTCACGGGCATCGCCCCCGGAGCCACAAAAACATGTGTTATCCTCTGTGATACGCGCCCAGCCCCTTTTGCCTATCATTCCCGAAGATGACACTGGTGTCAATGCCTCCTAGAACAGGTGTTCTTCTAACGCTTACAGCGTAGCACAGAACACTGCACAGCTGCATACAACATGTAGCCAAGCGTCGAAAGGGAGATTCCGTTGGTAGGATTTGAATATCTGTTTTTCTCAGTGCATAATGTCTAACCGGAGGGTCGTTTTCAGGCAGTTCTGATACATCGCTGTTCAGAAAAGTCTTCCAAAGTGTCTACGTCCTTTAGGCGAAAATTGCCATTGGAGAGGTAGTTTTGTTCACTTGGTCAATAAGAGCCTTGATACGCCGTAACGAAATGAAATGCCTCCGAGTTTCCAAATTGTAAATTTTATTATTCGTCCTGTGTCAGTTATTTGAATCGCTGCATTCTACCCCTGTTATAGCCAGCACCCATTCTGATGCTTTATCCACGATGCCCCATTGGTGTCTAGCATACTGGGTGACTGGTGATCACTGGTGGTTGTTTGTCCATGTAGTGGTGTACTTTTCCTGTCACATGTTTCCAACTTTGGTGTGACGATGAAGTATGCACTGCACTTTCGTCTAAAAAACACTCGAGTGTGTTCAGCTGGACCCTCATTTTGGCGAGGCAAGTGGAGAATCGATTGTGAATAGCGTTGTATACTTTCGTCTGGCGCACCCAGTTTGACCCCTTCGTTGGCGTCTTCGCGTCTTGTTGTTGACCGTTAGAGGTGTACGAGCTACTTTAAGCGACATTCACCGTATATTCTAAGAAAGTCCATCCATTTGCGTATACTATATGACATGCGGATGACCGATGGCGCTTACTCTCAGCATGCGAACTAGGCCAGTTCGATTCAAACTTAATGTGACCTTTTCAGTGAACATCTCATTTCAATACACAGTCACATAAACGGTGGCCTTCCACCGAACTCATTCTCTTGCAGCTTATCCCAACCCTAATGGCGCAGGCCAATGTTTTTCTGGTATAGGTTGGTACGGGCTTGACTTCAGCATTAATCGTTAACACACAACATACAAACTGCCTTTTGGACCCACATCGAGTTAGCTCCTCCACGAGCTATTCGTAATGGCTCAGCTGTAGGGCGCTTTTGGCGCCTAGCTGCCATGCCACCCGAAGGAAGCACGAGGGCCAAGATACTGCCATGTTACCCAACCCTAGACAGGAATCAGTCGAGTTACAGAAGTCGGGTTGGAACCACGAACCTGCCAGTTAGTAAGTTCGCGCCATAACCACTGAGCCATCTTGAGCACACGAACTACATCGTACGGTGTGAATAGCAATCCAGCCGAGTTTTGCCACACCATTAATTCTACGGTCCATTCAAAAAGAGAACGTCAAGTAATTTTGTCTTTGTGTGTAGATGCTTGAGCATCGCTTTGTTATATGCTTTTTAAATTGTACCCTGACTGTGGACAGTAACTGTCGTTTGTGAAGTTGTTCATAAAATTGCTCTCAACGTTGATTGGTTGACTATCTTCCCCGTGTAACTTAAACTCCTTTCATGAAGAACGAGGCGACGATTGTAGGTTTTCTTCACCTATGTGGCCCAATCGCGCACCATATCCAGGCTAAGTTCTTCTTTCCCAGCTTTGATCTACTCAGCAAACGTTTGTATCATATCCCAGTATTTGCCATGAACCTTGGCAGCGGTTCTCGAAAGTTCCGTCTTTCTTTTTTACTATTTGTCTTGTCTTCAACTCATATATTTGCTTTTTTCCTAGTTTGGCTATCACGTCACTATTATTATTGTTATTATTGTTGTACCTTTAGGACTCCCTTGGATGAACCCATCCTTTTGGGAATCAAGGCGATTGTCTCCACAGTAAGTCCTTCACGGCATTCATCGTACCGTCAGATTTTTTCTGCAACAGACGGTAGATCACTTATCACATGCCTCAAAAATGCAAACAGCAGATGCCAAACCTACCATTGTCAGATAAAAACTGAGCGAGGCGGTTGTGGCTTCTGATGCTCGGTAAACCCTAATAGCCCTATTATGTAATTTGTTAGTCTATCTTTTATTAGCGGCCCACTGGTTTGTGTCTCGTGGCTTTACCATAAAAGGGAGGCCATAAATTTACGGGTTTTCCCTAACGTATGAGTTTCAGAACCTTTTCTCTCCATCAGTTCCCAACCTGTCCTCCAAAACATGAAACGGTTTTTTGCCGTGGCTCAAAAAACGTCATGAGCATAAGACATTGGTAATTTACGATACACCCGTTTTATTGGATCAGTGGTCGTTTTATACTTTCAACTGAAATCTTGTAGCAAGTTATGTTCAAGCATTAAGTTGGACAACTTTGCTGCTGCCATTTAATTTAAAGACACAGAGCAATAGACAACTGGCGACTTACCAGATTATTTTCACGATCGTTGAGGAAAGCTTAGATACTAATTACCTTCCACACGACCACACCGTTTTAAAATGAACTGCGCATTGATATTGGTAACGTGCTTGTTCGTTTCTATTCTCGAGCCTTCACTTGAATGGCCACCTTGGAGCACAAAATGTAGTCCCTTCCTCCCCCTTCCATTACGTGTTTCCTAAGCATCTGACGGTAAATCGCTTACTTACGTAATGTTTGCTGATTAGTGGTCTTGAAACTGTTCCCTCGTCTGTCGCGAAGCCCCCTTTGGCGTCTTAAGTCCTATTCAACGACAGGAATTGTTTTATTAGTACACCTTTTCTGTGGACAATAGTGGCCGTGTTTTTACTTCACTACAATTTTTGTGGGGCCTGATGGCTCAAGTGGTTAGAGCGCGAATTTACTGACCGGAAGGTCCTTGGTTCGAACCCGACCTCTGCCTCTCGAATTTTTCTGTCTAGGCTTGGGCAATCTGGCAGTATCCCAGCCCTCGTGCTTACTTCGGGTAGCATGGCAGCTAGGTATCGGAGTGGGTTGCAGCCGAACAATTATATTGTGAACATTTCTTGTGAGACTTCCAGTCTCCTCCTAAACATCAGCTCTGTATCGCACACGTATTTTGCATCCAAACTATTAGCTGTCTGCCTTTGTCTTTCTGCCTTCCTCTGTTGCCCAGCTCTCCTCACACAATCAGCTACGCGGGTTAAGTGGTGAACTGTTACGAAAGGCAGTTTGCCATCTGATTCAACAGTGTTCTCTCGCAAATACCCCTTTTCATGAAGATCCCGTCATTGGTAAGCCCTTTCCCTACTCGGTTTTCGAAGCCACAGTGCACTTGCGGATATACTCCTTTCATAGCTCCTAAAGCTGATTCCAAGGGTTCACTCCACGAAAATCAAACGAATAACTTCTTAGGAACTTGCACGCATGCATACTTATCACTTTATGAAATTGTTCAATTTTCCAGTAAACTACTAGCAACCTGACAAGCTCTGGGCAAGTGCTTAACGATACGGGTAGAAATAAGGGTAAAACCAGTCATTGCAAGTCATTGTCACCCTTCACCCATGCGCAACTATTTGACTTTTCTGGCGACTTAGCTTGATGCCCACGCTTGTCAAGCGTGAAAGCACGGAGAAAAGTCACGAAAGTCGTGAGAATGATACACTGATTTCCAGAGGAAGACCCCTCCGAAGAGAGGTAATAACTCCCCTAAAGAGTCTAATCTTCAATGCCCTCTGGGGAAGATATCACATCATTCCCTCTTCAAGGTGACTTCTTTTAGATGGATAGAGGTTTTCAAGCAGTGGGCGCTAAAAGACGATGGGCTCCCATACGGATGGCTGGCGCCAACATGCGGAAGCACACTTAGGGCCACATTCAAATTATACAGAAGGGGCTACGCGTAATACCTTGTTGCCGCTCAAATGTGGCAACCGGTTCGTCCGACTGGCTCAACTGGTTGTCTTGATCCGCTGGCTGTAAGCTAGTGAGTATCTTTTGAACGTCAATCGACGTCGAAACCAAACAGTGCGTCCGACTGGGGATGCTGCACTCAAACGGGCTTGAGAACTGTGAAGATTCGCGTTCCAGCCACATTTTAGGTGTGTTCAAACACATGTGGTTTCTAACCACCAATGCGGAGCGAAAACTAACCTCCATCGAACTGAAACCCATTCATTTCGCTAGTTTTGCTCAAAATAGCGAACGTCGTGTGTCACAAGGTTGCAGACTTTTTGGCGAATATTCGCCAATATTCTGCTTCGCAAACAGTGCATCCTACATGACCGAGTCCTTCGGATTTTCCTATCTTCGTCATCCTGTAGCCACAAAACCATAATTTGGACGGTATGTTGAATTGTCTGTATCTGTCGACAGCATAGTATCCTCCTCTATTCTTTCATTGCATTCTTTCCTATATGAATATTGAATTTCTCTTTCAGAGGACTGGCGAGTCTTCCTTGACGATTGTCTGTCTCACAAAGAGGTCGAAATTCGTGTAAGCCACTCCACTATAAACCACTTGTTTTTATACACTGAGTGATTTCTACAATGTTCTTTGATGGAGTTACGTTCTCACCTTTGAATTGAGTATCTTTTACTGACTCGCGAGTTCCGCATCCAAGCCTCGATACACAATGTCACAGTTTACTTATTCCGTCTGCTCGGAGTCAGAGGAGAACATCAGATTAGCAGCGCCATCATATGCGACAATTTTTTAACGAAGATGACCGCATTCCTTGGTTTGTTTGGTCATTTATTTCCTGTCAAAGGACGACCTATCTCATAGAACTCGCTTCTCCAGTCGTGGGAACGATCCTAGCCACTGCACTCGGTCGGGTTGACACCTGCCAGCTCCTCGAATGAGAAGGCCGGGCCTAAGTCATCCATGGTTAAAGACACTGACAGGCATGTCTCGGTCGGGCAGTCATTCAATGATACCCTGCATCAAGACAATTATTTTCAGTGTTTTGCCACCAAGTTTCCCGCTTCTTCAGGTAACTGGAGCAATTCAGCGTCATTTCACCGATTAGGCGACCACATTCAGTGCCTGGCTATTCCTAGCAGCTGGAACCACCTTTCACACGACTTTTATTATCAAATAGCTGGACGACAGTGCGTTCCCTGTTGGTATTGCGTCAAATAAGTGGAGACAACCACAGAACTAGATCAAAATTGGACGGCAGAATGAACATAACACATTCATAGTAAGCATTTCCATCCACATTGTGATGTGTCCTGTTGTATCACAGCAGCACGCTGGGCGCCTACATCAGTTCTTGAGATTGCTCACATTTCAAACCGGCACCAAAAGGATTTTCTCACTCTTTTTCCAGGCGGCTGCAGCGAGCGCATATCCATCCTTGCTTTCTACTTATTTATACGCCAGCGACGGGACACTACGCAAGGACTATCGGGGTGAGCCGTGACTCGTGTTGGATGGTACCGTTGGTAAATTTGTCAGTACAGTCTGTTTAAGGATCCATGCTTGCGGATCCGCTGACTATGTTATCGATTATTCCCGTCATCTATGTACGTTAACTCATTTCGTGAGTGATGTACTCGTATGACCTCGAGACAACTGAATGGTTGAGGTGCGAATTTACTGGTCACGTGGTTCGTTGTTCGAACCCAACGTCAGCATCTCGACTGCTCCTGTCTAGGCTTAGGCAATTTGGCAGTATCCCAGCCCTTGTGTTTCCTTCGGTTGGCATGGCAACAGTGCACCGGAGGGGTGTGACTGCCCTACGATCATTTTGGTACTCCTCTTCAGGATATATTTGTTCGACCCAAGCTATCAACTTGTTTTTCGAGCAGTTATGGTTCATTTAACACATTGTTTGCCTACTCACACCTATTACTGCCTATAGTCTTGCCGTCTGACATAGTGTTTGGTGTTGTAGTAGCCTGTTGCTTTTGGCCCTTCCGATGGAGTGATCTACGCCCCGGCTCTTGTTGCCCTCTGAGTGCATTTTTCATTGTTCATGACAGAGACCCAGTTTTTAGATTGTTTTCACGATGCTTTCCCCCATCATCATGCAGTAACACTAACTTACGTGGCAGATATTAGGCTTATTCAACCATACTTCCATCCGCAGTAGAACCTCTGTACATCGTACCCCCCAGAGCCTTTCTTTTTTTACCAGAACCACTCCTCCCCAAACCTTGCTATCTGTTCCCTCCACCTCCGGTGATAAACTTGTTGTAGCATCTGTACCTCAACTAAAGTAAGAAAACGTGTTTCGCCAACAAGCACCAGTTTGCAACACAGTTTGTTGCATCCGGCCCTCTGAGATGGCTGATTTCAACCAGTCCCACCAACCTAACCGCACATGCTGCATACATCACTCCATTTCTCAGTGGGTGGTCACGTGGCCCAATAGCCTAATTTCTGTATAACACCATTACTATCTTAAGTGTATTATCTTTGACTCTCAAACTTTGTGCACAAATGGATGATAATTTCCATACAATGTACTTTAGAGGACTTGTGCTTTCAGATGCGATGTAACTGGATTACTTGATGACCTTGTTTTAATACGATGTGTTGCGTTTTTCTACTAACCACCAGCTACTGTTTAGAGTAGTTGCGCTAACCTGGCTAATGAAACACCGATATTTTCTGTTGCACTTACCCGTTTTCGTCTGTGACGCTATCCTTTTTGTAGACAATATCTATGCTCATTTGGTGCACCAGCTGAACGCCAATAGCGAGACCATCCTTGCTGGATACCTACAGGTGCTGGGTCAGTCGCCCGCTTCTCTATTTGACGGCAATGTGGCCAGAACAATAGAGCTTCTTGCCGCTGCTTCACGAATCACTCCGAAATCCCGTAATTGGGGAGAAGCTCGTCAGAACAGTTTGAAAGCCTTAGTGAGGTAGGTCGCTGTTCTGCTTAACTACCACGCTTTTTGCTAAGAAAATGCTTATCGGCTGTTCGATCATTGCCACACATATGAGAGTGGGTCACTCGTTTCCACCGGGATTTGAACAGTGCCCAATCGTTTACTTTATCTGGTCACCACAGTGAGATCAACCGTGGACTTTGTGATTATGAGCGAGATGGCTCAAGTGGCTAGAGCGTGAATTTAATGATCGGAAGGTCCGTGGTTCCAACCCGACCTCTTCTCTTGTCTAGGCTTGGGTAAATTGGCAGTATCCCAGCCCTCGTGCTACCTTTGAATGGCATGGCAGGTAGGCACCGGAAGGTGTTACAGCTGAGAGATTTTTTCTAGATTATGGTCGTTTCAAAGAAGTTTAACGTATGTATTGTTCTGTTTAGCCTAGCATCTCTATTTGAAGCTATATCATAGCATGTTAAAATGTGTCAGTCTAAATCACAAAGCGTGAAAAACATTTTCATCGACCCACCCAGCGCTGGTGGGACCCGGCCTCACCATTTTTAGGTCGAGAGTTCATCCTGTGAGTGAAGCCAATCTATAGTGAAGAACTGTGAATTATTCTTCCTTCCAAGCTGCTTATGGCTTAATATTAGGGAATGTTCGAATTTTTCAGTCGTTATTTTGTCTATTTGTTGCAAAATGTACTCCGGCTGCTGACGCAGTCATATTTACATTAATAGTAGGTTTAAAAGGGTTTTCCCACTTGAAGGCCCGTTCCGACTTTTTCTCTTCGTTCGATGTGTACTTCTGAATGATGGTCCTTGGGACACGTGGAGAGAGAAAAAAGTGAGTGAGGGAGGAGACCTAGTGCTGGCTTATGTCAAACATTCTGAGGTGCCTACACCTCCAACCGCTCAATCAGACAATCTGGAAAGAAAGTGACAGAACGAACGCCACTGACATCGATTAGCCGCCATTTCTTGCAACGTCTCCAGCCAAAGACAGGCGGGGCCACAGGGACCCCATCCTGGAAGGCGTACAACACCAAAAACAACCAAACTCTTCGTTATCTCTTTCATGCCTTTCTGCCAAGTAATGTGCTGTCCACCCCGCGGTTTGCGTCATTCTGGAGGAGGCACGGAGAACAACCCTAGTCTCGGTAGCCAGTGTTTCGGCATGCGTAGCACATGACCGAGCCATCGTAGTCGGTGGTGCTGGATGTTTTCCCAAATTGTAGTACCAGCAGCACAATCAAATACTTGCTTTCTAATCACCTCGTTACTAACACGCTGACACCATCCGACACCAGCAACGCTTCTGAGGCATCGGTGGTCGAAAATCTGAAGACGCCTCACACCATCTGTCCGCAGAGGCCATGTCTCGCACCCATACAATAACACATCCCTTACTGTAGCCTGGTACACACGACCCTTAAAATCTAGTGAAGTGCCCTTTTGACACCACAAGTGACGTAAATTAGCAAACGTGATTCGAGCCTTTGAGATTCTTGCACTGACTTCATCAGACACACATCCGTCAGAGCGTACCGTACAAAGCACCTCAGTTACATAAAATGTTCAAAAACGGTCAAACGATTCAAAACACGGATGTATCTTTGTTTTAAAAAAAGTAAACATTTTCTTCAAACAAATTTTGTTTTGTCACTCCATCATCTTCCGATCATTGATTTTTACGGCGGGGGATTTGACGTCGTATATGGCCTTGTCCATGACATCGTTAGCGAAAATACGTTGATCAAATCCCTAACCTTGCGTCCTCTCTCATTACAGCATTTGTATGGAGCTTGGATCACAGCATCCTGAATTGAACACAGTGGTCCTTCAGTCGATCGGCAACGTATTGCTCCGGGCCTTATCCGACTACACGGTAGACTCTCGAGGGGATATTGGCTCTCTGTAAGCAATTTCATGTATTGGTTCTGGTTCTTTTGTATCCAAAGTGTTCCAGTGTAACGTTGTCTTTTTTTTATCTCGCTTCCTGTTTCGTGACACTAGTCAGCATAGCTTCGTGATTGTGCATTGGTAACTTGTTTCTTTCGGAAGCTGAACAGAGTTGCGTTCAAGAGCTCCCTTTATGGGAGTTGCATTCGAAGTTCATGGATGCAATCTGCTGGAATACGAGTTAGATGTTTACAAAATGCAGCGCAAGGATACAGTCTATCTCGAAAAAAAGCTTCTTTGATTCCTTAAGCTTTTGAAGACGGATAGCTGCAGTAGTCTTTTCAGTGAGCGGCCGTCCGACGAAAGACCGCTTCTAGTGAAGTCTACAACTGCTATTTTGATGTGGTGGTTGGGTGCGAATTTTAAAGTGATTCAGTAGGCTACACTGGCTGAGTTTTCGTTCCAAAAGTTGCGACCATACCAAAAAACCACAAGGTAGTATGCAAACAGAGAGCAGCGAACTGCTCTACTGCGAGCAATCGTATTATGAGGCAGTCTGGGGATAAAGTCCTACTTTTATCCGCGATGGGAATGTAAAGGCAGTAAGATGATTTCACCGGGCGATTAGCGGTGTTGTTGCCTTCCCTCGAGGGAGAATGGTTTGAAAATGGTCAACCCTAAAGACCGCACACTCCGATCACCCAACCTTCGACCGCGATCACCTTTGCGTTTGGTCTGAACAAAACACCCAATAAACAAAATAAATAATGAATAAACGAAGTGCTTTCAACGTTCTTGCTCTATGTCAAATGGGCAAACAGCCAATGCCGGCACAAACCTTATACTGTCTTAAAATTGATGTGCCGCTTGTCTCTGAAACATGCATAGCAAACTACTCATGCATTCTAAAATGCCTAGAACGGAATCAGCTCTTTCACATTTCACTCTCCGTGTGTCCGTCGGCAAAAAGAATCTTCCTAGGCTAGGACAGCCGGAAAGTATCGTTTGCCCACGCGGTTCTTTGTCCAACAATGTCCTTTTCCAAACCCCTCACCATGCAAGCAAACGTTGCTGGATCCT
The DNA here is from genome assembly GCF_000715545.1 of Opisthorchis viverrini. Lineage (NCBI taxonomy): Eukaryota > Metazoa > Platyhelminthes > Trematoda > Opisthorchiida > Opisthorchiidae > Opisthorchis > Opisthorchis viverrini. Next base: position 475,286 of record NW_008751847.1, read on the forward strand.
TGGGTGGATGTGCCGTATGCACTCCGCACTTTGCCACATCCACGAGGTCCTTTCCATCTAGGAGCTTTCAAAGTCCGTGCTCCGCGTCAAACCTGTTCAGATCTCATTTTTTTGAAATTGATGTGTGTTGTGTTTCTGAAACACGTATATAAGTCTTGAGCATGGTCATACATCTTAAAAAGACATTACAGCAACATCAGATGGTCCGCACAATTCTGTCTCACGATTTGGTATGCAAATTGTAGAGTGCTGTTGCAAGACTGGTTAGGGCCAAGCCTAAACTCGATCAAAATATTCTGATATTGCTGTCTCTGTTGATGATGATCGATATATTGGGAAATTTATCTACCTGAATAATTGTATCAGTTACAATAGTCTATCCAAGCACAATATCTCCATCCGAATCGAGAATCACCAACCGATGATGATGACGATCCTGTCTCTAGAGTGAGAGACAACCTTCACCTTCCTAGAGTTTCTGTGGGAGAGTCTACTCCCCAAGAAAGACTTTAATCGACCCACGTTTTTCACAGGCCACATTGCAGCTTTGAGTGGCGAAGGTTATAAACCACAAACCAACGTCTACTTAGCTTCCGAGTTATTTGTTGACCGAGTTGAATGATGGCCTCAAGTTCCAAACAGAACATCCCTCGCCACTATTTGCTGATTTATGAGCTGTGATCACCACTGAGCTTTTCTTTCTCATCCCCAACACTTTTTGGTTCTATTCGTCGTGTGATACAGGCTTATCGTAACATGCTCATCTTTTCAAATGATACTGGAGGTAGAATACACGTAAACCCAGGTGGATTTTCGAAGCCCCATTGTATGGTTAAAATCTACACAAGATCTGCTCCTGGGGAGGTGAATAAAACTTGCGTTCCTAACTGTGCTACTGAAAACGTTACCTTGGAAAACCGAATTCTTTGACGGATGCAGACACTAGGATGACAGTTTTCTGTGAGTTATTTCAAGGGCATTTTTAAAAATAAGATTTCGTAGTTTGTTATCAGTGATTTTGGCGTCTATTGTTTGTTGGTCAGGTGGCTGTTGATCTGTTCGCTGACTTGGCAATCGACTTAAAAACGTTTCGTCCCCATACGAGGAGACATCATCAGTGCGCAGTTGGGTGGTGACAAAACGTTTGCAAGTCAGTTGGCAAGCTCAGAGAACAGCCACATGAACAACCGAGCCATGTAACGGTGATACTACTGACTGGGGAGCATGCGAGTATTAGGTTTTCTCGTAGATCCGCTTTGCGTCTCTTGGAAAGTGAGATCTATTACGGAATTTGTGGAGTCGCTTTGTAGCATTTTCTTGGATTTGAGCACCCTTCAGTGAATATCCAGGAAAGTTCAGGAATACGCTTTCAAGGAGAAGATGGGTATTCGGTTTTTGTAAACAAGATGCATATGAGAGTTTTGCTTCTCTGTCCAATAGCCTGTAGATGTTCAGTTGCCGTTTTCTAATAAATAACTTCGCAGCGAAGGCCTTCTTCCTTCCACCAATATTTCGGCACATTATTTCGGCGTTGTTTGAATTCAGCAGTTTGAGGTTGAGCAAAAATTCCTACGAGTGTGATTTTCGAAACGAGATAGGGGAGTAAAACCCATGAGATAGCGTGCATGAAAGCTATCTAGCTCATGGAGTAATCAATACGTTCTCTTGGATGCAACACTCATAAGTATTGGTGGAATTGAGATACGGTGGCATAATGGCATGAAAAAGGGACGTTTTTAAAGTTACCACAATTTCGACAGTTTTAAAAAGTCGTTTACTGATGTTGCGTGAAGGGTACCTACAATCTTCGGAAGGGAATCCATCACCTCCGGAGGCGCTGACAGATATAGCCTCGGAAATGTCTTTCGTTTCGATACTACTTTATTTAGTCACAGTAGCTTGCCGCTGGGGTAAAAATATATCCTGTGCATGTCATCCTCGAACGTTAGCCTCAGAACAACGATTCCGCCGCATTCGTCTCTCTCCGTACAACGGCCCTGTTTTCTCCTTATTGTCGTTCCCAATCGGACTATGCAAATAAAAAGTCTGATTTCAGTCTGAACATCTTTGGAGCTGGATGTGTGTTCGTGAACGGTCGATGTTTCGAAGGTGCGCATTGTGTAAGCTCACAAGGTACTCAAGAAAGATTATTAGTCTGGCTGGATATCCAGTATAGTGAATAGAATAGAACCGTTTCGTGCGAATGTGACCTCGCGAAATGAACCAAATGACATGAATCGAGTGCCTCGACCTTGCAGCAGACGGGTTAGTAGTGTAGCATGTATGAAGGCTATATTGGATGGATGAGGTAGGTTTGAAGATCCGAAACCCGGAGACGAGGAGCACAGACCTTAGCTGGTCGAAAGAGATTTTGGACGACACATGGATCGCCGGAGGCTCGTCAACAACCCTGGAGTCGTCTTGCCTTATATACGAGCCAAGTGGAGCTTGAAGTTCGACCGTCATAATATGGTAGAGAAAGTAGGGCTGCTTTTGGGGTGTTGTAGGATATGCTTCCGATATCATCCCGTCGCGTAGCACGTGGTGTCATATTTCTGCACTGTTTGTACGTTGCTGCCACCACATGTTCTTATGAGATGTTAATACCCAATGTACATCCGTACGCAAGTACCATTGCCCCAATTCACATGCAAGTTCACGCATAGTGCACTGATTTCGAGCTGACTCATGGTTGAATGGAAGCGTTCGTCTGATACCCACGAAGTCACTAAACGCTTGATGTAGTCCGGAACGCTGATTGCCGCCCGTTACAAGACCAATGTTCTTCTAGGTTGTACGCGTGTCCACCCATTCCCAGTGTCGATTTGTGTTGAAAAGACTGTAGCTTGACCATTTCCTTCAGCTCGCCCACATCAAGATGTTGCTTTCAGTTGGCTTTTCTTCTGTGCGGTGATATTTTCCCGCAACTTTTCTCTATTCGATTCCAAGTAGGATAACGTAATCTTGAACAGAGCCTCCTGATCGTTGACTTGCGGAAATATGATCGATTTTTGGTCTACTCATGACTTACAAAATCTGAAACCTATGCTGGTTAGATGTAGTCATCCGTATGCACACACTTGTCAGTGCTTCTGAGTTAAGTTAAGGTAAAACCGATTCCTGTTTTATTTTTTTTCTCTCAAAAACAATCTACCGTATACGATACAGCTGGAATACAGTTGTCTCCCTCTTGATAGGCTGCCTCCCTCAAGTCCCTTAGGCTCCTTCTTCGTCACCCGTTAGAATGGTATATCTCCAGACCGTCTCCTTGGCTCTTTTCAGAAGCGCATCGCCTTATCAGTGCACACCATATCTCCCTTCGCAATATGAATGGGCCATTGTGTGTGTTCTGAAAAGGCTGCGCTGTATTGCTGATCGGTAGGTGTATACATACTCAGGCTTTGATCTGGATCCGTCTACTTCATCAGAGGCGAGATGGCTCGGTGGTTAAAGCGCGAATTCACTGACCGATCTCTGCATCCCTGTTTAGGCTTGGGCAACCTGGCAGTATCCAAGCCCTCGTGCTCCCTTCGGGTCGCATGGCAGCTAGGCACCGGAAGGGTGCTGCAGATGAGCGATTTTTCTAGTTTGCCAGGACTTCCAGTTTACCCAGAAGAAACAGTGTGGATTGTCTGGAGTTAATTTTGATGAGCCCCCTTTGAGATTAAACTATTCCATGGAAGGACAAGCACTTTCCTCGCATTTAACTACAACCATTCGGTTTACTCGTATTTATTTGAGTGTGTTTTTGAACTGCCGGCCTTTTGGCTACCGAGGAGCAAAATGTGGGTATGCGGCTTCGAAAGAGCAACCTATTCATTCCTCTAGACTTTCTTACTGACTGCCGCATTCTCATTGTGCCCTGAGCTTCAGAACTGCGTGCTCCTCCCCTCCGTTCGTAAACAACAGGAACAATTAAAATCCATCTGAATATGTCGGATACATTTTGACATCTGGATAATCCGGCTCTATTGTCCTACATGTGATAAATAACCCAAATGGAGGTTGTCATGGCAATCCATCCATTGTCTGCGGATAATTGCAGCCTTCGGGTCGCATGCAGCTAGGCACCGGAAGGGTGCTGCAGATGAGCGATTTTTCTAGTTTGCCAGGACTTCCAGTTTACCCAGAAGAAACAGTGTGGATTGTCTGGAGTTAATTTTGATGAGCCCCCTTTGAGATTAAACTATTCCATGGAAGGACAAGCACTTTCCTCGCATTTAACTACAACCATTCGGTTTACTCGTATTTATTTGAGTGTGTTTTTGAACTGCCGGCCTTTTGGCTACCGAGGAGCAAAATGTGGGTATGCGGCTTCGAAAGAGCAACCTATTCATTCCTCTAGACTTTCTTACTGACTGCCGCATTCTCATTGTGCCCTGAGCTTCAGAACTGCGTGCTCCTCCCCTCCGTTCGTAAACAACAGGAACAATTAAAATCCATCTGAATATGTCGGATACATTTTGACATCTGGATAATCCGGCTCTATTGTCCTACATGTGATAAATAACCCAAATGGAGGTTGTCATGGCAATCCATCCATTGTCTGCGGATAATTGCAGCCTTCTTATGTTGTACGTTGCTAGGCGACAATACTAATTTTTATCTTGTTCTCTATCGTTTGCATCTGGTGCAGTGTTTACGGGGGGATGCATGTCATGGGACCAGTGTTTTCTGTAAACAGCTGTGGTTGTTCTAGTGTTTAGCGACCAAAATCCACTCAAGGTCATTGGTAAAGTTCAATTTCAGTTACTAAAGGATGATAAAGGTATGGAGAACTTTGAAGCCAGTGTGACTAGCTTTACCGGAAACCAGAGATGATCTTTCTCTATGAGGTTTGAAAATGCTCCCCGAAATGGAGCTCGAATTAACGCCTTCTGGATAGTGGTTTTTATCATTTTATTCAAGTGTCCGAATTCGAAGATCCCATCCGGTCGAAACAATCTCAATGAAACGTTCATCAGTTATGGTAGTCCATGGCTGGTATCTGAGATCCACACAAAAATACCGTTGGGAGTTCACTACCGAGTGGTAAATTTCATCCCCCGTCGTATAGTATCCCAACCATCATAATTAAACTCCTCCTAATCGCTGAGATTGCGCTACCCGAGCAGACTTTGATTATACCTGGGAAGTCGCAGTATTTTGACAGTTTTTTTCTTTTTTCAAAGTGTTGTTCGCTTTCAAGTGAGCTGGAATTCGGTCTTTCGGTGACCGGGGTGGTTTCCAGTCTTCGAGGAGTCGACTTCTACACCGAATTCTGCCCGTGAAGCGGCGATTACACTGAGCGAACGAGCGGTGGTCAGCGGGCAACGACCTTTCGAAACATTATGCCGGTCAACAACTCTGGCTTGTGCGTAAAACAAATGGCCCTAAACTTCAGTCTGATTGGTTCATATGTCTTTAATATGATATTTTCTGTCCTTCTGAAGTGGACTTTACTAGCCGACCTCAATTCCATCAACTGGTGCAATTTTCTGCCTTCTATTCTAACCAACCGAGTTGATAGGGATTTAAAGCAGTGGTGCGCTTGCGGTTGCCCTACCACCCCAACTGATCACTGTCAAATGTGTGCATCTGCCTTACTATGTTCGTTTATTTTTCCCCTTAAAGGGTTCGCGAAGTCGGTATGAAATGCCTGGAACAATACCTTGGGTTTCTGGTGACCAGCGGAGCAACTGAAGTAATCCAGCCTAATCTGTAAGTCTGTTGGATATTTGTATCTGTTCCCAATATCCCGAAGCCCTTCAGTTTTGTTCATTTGATTTTCCGCGGTTCATGGAAACTGTTCTATTTGAGAAGTAAACTTCAATTGCAATGTTATCTGCTCTTCCGTTGTGAGGCCTTAGGTCCAGTTATTTTTCCTAGACCGTGGAGAAACGGTGTTAGTTACCTGTTCCTGTCTTTCCCTGTGTATCGCTATCCTGTCAGAGTTCAAGAAGCGCTATGCGGTATTGTGCAACAGGCTGTGGAGAAGATTGATCGTACCCGTGCTGTCGCTGGCCAAGCGTTTGCAGCGATACTGCATCACGAGTAAGCCAGTCTTTCTTATTAGCAACCGCCCTCTTTAACCCGTGAACTCTGGGTGGCATATAACCCTTTTTCCACATGTTTCAGTCAGGTGAACTTGAAGAATGCACCCGGTCTCATAGTCGTGCATTCGATCGTATATACTTCTGTTAAACGTGCCGTCGGGAATTCTCACTGTCTGTTAGTATCGAACTCCCCAGACACCTCGGACTAAGTGCGCTGTACATAAGTTTCGGATGCAAGTGGACAGTTTGTCAATTGAATAACGCTCGTTTTCCTCTTTCCTCGGCTTTCCTACTTTCATCTGTGTATTCACCGTAGTGTTAAGCCCCGATTGTGTTGGAGGCATAAATGAAGGGTATACCAACGTCTGCAGTTGCAATCGGGCGCAGAATCGGTATTTAATCTCGCTACCATAGCTATACTTGATTCAAATGTGTTCAATGGATTTCCACACTCAGTAGGTTATACAGCCAACAAAGGGCAGGCTTCCATGTATCTTCATAAGACTGACTAGTTACGAGTATGTGGATTGAAGTTCTCATTGGTGTTGAGTCATTTAGCGGAACTGGTACATTCTCTTGGTTCGAAAACAATGACAATACTTTGGCGAGGCCTCTTTCAGAATGACCGCGTAATGCCCGGATGAGGACGGTGGTCCCTCAGTCTTGCTAATGCATGAACACACACAACGTTTCCGTAGAGAAGTAGGCCCTAGCTAACGTGTCTTTTCGCATTGTGTGCCCCCATATTCGCACTGGGCTGTCAATCGACAGTTCGTAAAACTGCGCAGTTGTCATTTAGATGAAGACTCATCTTGAGGCAGTCGGGCATGCATCACCGCTGGTCGTGTAAACCCACAGGGTCCAAGAGCTTAAGCTTTGTGTTTTTGTGTTTCTCTGTGTGTTCGTTCACTTTACCAAGCGGTATCAGGGTAGGAATTGGCGAAAATTCCTTCCATGCCTTTTCACACCAACGTTTTCTAGGCGCGGCTTTTTCAAGCCGCACCAACGATAAACTTGTTGTAATCAACCAACTAAATACACTTAGTGAAGATCCCCCCTTTGAATAGAACTGGTTCGCTCACTTGCTGCTTCGCTGACTTTTAGCCCACCGATTCCGCACATTCCACATCCGGATCAATTGAAGAAACTGTTTCCAAGGTAAGCTATTCCTAACTCATGTTCACTCTCATGGCAAAATATCAGATATTTGTATGTTCAGTTTAGCACTTCCCACGCAGTTCCCATAAAGTTGGCACAAACCACCACCATCGACTTATGGCCGCCGGAAGGACCGAGGACCGACCTCTGCATCTCGACTTCTGCCTAGGTTTGGACAATCTATCAGTATCCCAGTCATCTTGTTTCCTTCGGGTGACGTGGCACCTAGCCGCAGAAAGGGCATTACCGCTGAACGCTTATCTTCATCTTTTGATTCATGATCGTGTACACTCTTCGTCGTTGTTTAGTTGACATGCTGCACAATTTGTGGATCAGTTTCGATGGATTTGGTGTGCTTCGGTCATATATCTCCTTTCTTCTGGCAATTGTCCAAAAATCATGGTCACAGTTATTCCCCACATGGCGAGATCGAGAGAGAAAAACCCACGAGTTTGATCAAAGCTAGTCTTCTTTAGAGAGTCTTTGTCATTAGAAGACACTTTCCGCCTAAACTGTTCTCTTGAGAAGCTGTCTGTTCGAAGGCGCATACGGTTTCATCGGATTGCACTCGATTCAGACCGATAACCCTCTAGGAACTCATCCAGTCTTGGTCCTTTAGTAATTACTGCAAACATTATTATGCATTATTAAGCGCATGGCCACAAACTGCGCTCCATTGTTTTATATCGGTTGCGCCACTTAATAAGAACTATTGCTTGCATGACACGCTGAGAATGTTGGGTGTTTCACAGTCTGTTTTTGCTTGATTCATCTATTCCTACACATACAGAGAAGAATGCGACAGTACAATGTGGCGTTCGGCACAGCAGACATTCCGAAAATTTGTGCCCCTTTTGGATTTGCCAGAATTCCGTTTTCGACTGATTCTTGGCTTGTCAGTCAGTGTCGGTGGGCTGACGGAAGATACCGTAAGCACTTCCCCTTTTCTCTCTGCTGCGTTTTCAGACTTCAAGAGGGCTATCGTCACTTTCTATGTCCTCCCTGTTGCTATCACCTCCACCCACTTGCTTGATAGGACTCCGTCAAGGTAGTGACTTCATTAGAAAACTCTGTTTGCACCACAAAACATGCCGTATTCAGTGTGTTCGCACCGAAAATATGATAGAAATTAAAGTGACTTCTGGCTGCGTCATAGAAAAGTGGATCCACGGTCAGTGGTTGAATCCACGATCGAGTTTGCACTGTAGCTGATCCGATTTCATCAGGTAAACGTGCGAATTTGGCTTTTTATTCGACATGTCTCATAGGGTCCAGTTATACGGCTTGACTGTGGACTTCCGCTCCACACAAGTAATAAGGCGGTGCCACGGGTCTTTTGCGTGGAACGTTTCTCGATTGTTATCGTTAGCATAAACAGGTTTTCCGCGCTTCAGTATACAGCCACTCCCTGAATGACCTCAGTTTCCTTACTTATTTTCAACCGGTGACTAGGTTACCCGCTAGACTTCTCTGTACCTATTACTCATTTATCCTTCAGCTTTTGGATTATTGGCTGGATCTTCACAAGTCCAACTGCACTTTAGTTAAGCCACTGTCGTACGGAAACACGGCCGCTTGGCCAAGTTTCCTTAGTACCCGGATGAAGTGGCTAAAGTTGTGCTCGGATGCCGAAATCCGGAGCTACACGAATGCGTTCTTTTTCCTCGGGACTCATCAGGTAGATCTAGAGGGGTCAGACACTTTTTGATTAACAGCCTGTAACCTATGAGCCGCATGTGCACCAACCAACCTGACTTTGTTAATCAAAGGGTCACGTGACTGATTCCCATACACCGACCTGGTGAATCTCAATAAAGACAAAAGCGTTCGTGTAACCTAGGCTTTTGACATCGGACCACACGCCTACTTTAAACATCTGGTAAATTTCCACGGACTGGAACTTTCCAGGCCTCTGTCTGGATAGATAGCTAATCGGACGAAACCTTTGACTGTTTGTCGGTAGCCACGTAATCCCCGATTTAGTTAACAGCTAACTAGACTCAAGCTGATGTATCTCAGTACTACTCGCCGGTTCCCGCATCCTTTGTTTGCAAAATAATATGGTTTTTCCTCCTTTATCTCTGGCCCAATATATGCGGGGATGAGACCGACAGCCTCTCCATGTGAAATCGAACCCATGTCTTGGAACTGAACCTATCCACTCCCTCGCGCTTACTTCTAGGTTACCCACTAGTCCACAGAATTCATGTATTATGTATACGTTTTTTAAAGTGACTTGTACCATTGAATGTTCGATACTGTACTCACAAATGTCTGGTGTGTATCATTTATCACGTTCCGCTTGTTTTATCGTTGAAGTGTTTGTTCCGTCTTTGACCACTTTACTGCTTCTTCAAAAAAGCAAAGTAATCTATACCTGCAATCTCTGTGTATCTGAAATGGTAAGAAAGGATGAATAGTTGGTTTCTTGGAAACTAGTTTCAATGGGAGTCAGCCTGGAGGGCATGTGAACTGCTGCACACGCAATGTCAGATGTTTACTTAGCTCCCAGCGGAGCAATTTCCGTACACGTGATCGGCTAATCAAGGGATATGGAATTCACACTGTTCTGTGCAATGTCTACATTTTGTTGTACGATTTTCACTTTCTTGTTAGCATATAACGTTGAATAGAAAAGTGGGGTTGGTCAGCTGAACCAAACGAACGACCGGTCCGAAGTATATGGGGCTCGTGCTCTAGTGACTTAAAAATGCATGGTTCTAGCGATAACGTTGCGCGTCAAACATTCCTTGAATAGATCAGATGGAGCACATAGCTGAAAATCCGTTCAGAGCACCGCACAAACGTCCAGCCCACCCTTTTCCGCATACTAGCAGCTGAGAGTTCATGTGGATTTTTGGTGGTAGTACAAATTGGATGTTTTATCATGCACTTTCTGAGTTAACAAACCACGAGAATTCAACTAGTGAACCTGTACATCTTCATCTTTCAGGTCTTATGCAGTTCAGAGGCACTCACATCCCACTTGTTGCTTCATGAGTCCGACAAAGTATTTGTAGAAGAGTTTCTGTGCGTAGTTTTGCAAGTTTTTGAGACGTTCTGCCATGAGGAACGGTACGTTGTACACTTGCAGTCATCTCAACCCCATCCTTTCAGAATCATAGTGCCCTACTTCAAGTTTATTGATTTTCTTCTCAATGACCCGGTGATATCCTCCATAACTGACAGCGAAAGGTGAGTCCTAGGTTAGAAAATCCGTTACAATTTCATCACTGTTCCAAGAAGAATGCTTTACTTAGTGGTTTGAGACTGTAAAGAAAGACCGGAACCAAGAAGGTGTCTTACATATTGAAAACCACAAACGATCTAAATGATCCCGGTACTGTACTACTATGTCAGCCTGCAATTTACATCATTCATACATAGTTGAACGTCAGGATGGTACACTTTAATCGCGCCAGTACTGATAGTCACTGTCCGCCAATTACGTCCATCCACTCTCTTCGTCAGAAGGGTGTGTTTTTAGCCCATCATTCCAAAAGCTTTCTCTTTGGTTACTCAAAGGAGTCGTAGTCCGATATCGTCCCCTTTCAATTACATTTTCTTGCGCACATTAGATTTTTCCGCTCTCTCTTTTGTGAAGTAGTATGGATCTAACAAAGCCCGAAGGTTCTACTTCTACCGTGAAATAGGCCAAAAACGCCCGAAGTGATTACTTCATCTTTTAATCGGCTTGCGACCAAACACCAAGATTAGGGCTGTCCTTTGAGTGTAGAGCGCGATTAGTGGATATTTCCCCTTGTGGGAAAATGCGCTTCTCAGTGCAGATAGATTGAGATAGAAAAAGTGAAAGCAGGTTTTTTTCTTTGACGGAACAAACTATTCATAGGGTTGCTGAAAACTCTTTGGCAGCCTTATGAGTAGTGTGTTCTGTCAGGAAAATATATTGCAACATCTCGAATATTGTACCAGATGAAAAATGAGGCACTTTCACTCAGCATATCCAGTTGGAGTATATCATGAATATTCAGCAGCTTCATTTGCAAGTGAGTACACTTCAAAAAAATCTGCCTTGTGTATCAGGCTTTTGAAAAAACACCTTGCCCTAATGTGTAATGACTGTCCTGTTTGAATATCTGTATTTTGGTAACGGTGTGGAGTTCAGGACTTATTTTGCGTGCACATCAGGTTTACTTTCGGTTGATAATACCACGAAAAAGTTTTGCGTGGTAGTGCCATCTTGCACATTTTCCACTTTGAGGATTTACCGGTTGAAAATCTTATTCGGATCGGTAACCGCTTCCTTTTGAAACCGAATAGATAAATCTCTCTGTCTCTGTTCCATCCCCAATTCGCCTCAGCCCAATTCTTGTTCGGTTGATCGATCTTATTTGGGAAGAAACTAAGTCTTCCAAGGAGGTGCTTCGAATCAAAGCAGCGATTGATGTGTAAGTGAATGAGATATCCACTTTTCCTAGCCTGATGTCTTTACTATTCATACGATTTAGTTTCTACGAAAAATCGATCGAGCAGATCGTGTTTCGTTGTCTGTCTGGGTCCTGCTTATTTTTCATCCACGAGAAGTACGGGACTAAGTCCGAATTTGTGTCCGTTAGACCTGTGTTATCGAGCAGATATTGCAAGCTTGAGTCCCACTGAGCCGATTGCGAGCACACTTCACTCGAACGTCAGTAAGCCCAAAATGCTGCAATGGAACTCCTTGATTTTGGAGGAAAATTCAGAGTGATGTGAAACCATGGCAACTTCTCTCACAGCACCGAGCCTATTTTTTGGCGCTGGGTGCGGTAGAATCGCCCTCTTCCTGGTCACGTAATAAGGCTCTGTGCATCGGCAAGACCGACCGACTGCACCACTTGCTGATTGGACGACACTGGTTGGTGAATTTCAAGAACCTGGACCCGACGTTTACGCACTCCTCAAGTTCTACAGCCTTGATGAAAACCGATGGATCATTGATGAGTTTACTCCACATAACCAAAAGCGCATGATTTTATCCTCTCCGTGGTACACTATTGGTCGAAGATTGCATGATACATGGCTGCACAAAACTTGAATCCGTTATCTATGTAGTACTGACGCCTCCAGTGTGACGTGCGTGTCCAGATCATTCAACCATGTGCTGCTATCTTTACCCGAATTACTCTGATTAACTTGGGATTAAACGCCTTCGCCTACAAGCTCTGAGCAGCATACCTATTTATACTCCCCCTACTGCTTTTCCGTTGTTCTCAGGCTAGGAGGAATGCTGCAGTTTGAAGGGACGATACGCACACGTGCCTCCAAACTCCTGCTTGTTCTCCTTGGTCATCGTTATCCAGTGGTGAGTCCAAGATTTCCACCATGTTTGAAATTTCGAAACCCCTCCCCATTTACGCAACCTGTCACCCACCAAGTCATCCGCGCCAAGCATCCTCAATAAAAGTAACAGTCTTATTAGTCCCATTTGAGCATGAAACAAACAATCAAATCTAACTAGAAGTAATTTGGTGGGATACAACAGCCAAATTATCGGTACTCATATTCCTCCTCCCAACCGATTCATTCTGCTCATTTCTGTTATCTTAACGCAATGATCGCTCCTCTTTCTGTTATCTAACTTCTTGTGTACTCCAATACTTTGAAGCAATACTCAATAGTCAAACGCACTGTACTCAATAGCTCTTTCCGAATTACGATATGCGTTTTACTCCGATGTACTTACCCCACAGTGTTCACTTTTCTGTTGACGCTTTTGAAGCATGTGCTAGATTCCATATAGGACTGACTTTAAGTGGCTTCCCACCCACCCTGCTCTTTCCTAGATCCGCAAATCCACTGCAACCAAACTGTACGAATGTCTCATGGTTTACGAATTGGTGGATCCTGAAGCTACCGATGAGATTGTTGTTCTGTTAACAGAAACAATATGGTGAGTATTGCGGCGCTCCTATTCATACAGTCAGATAGCTTCCCGTTTCCTCGTTTATATCATTTCGACCCCGACCATATGTGTCCCATCCTTTATAATTCTAATCTGTACTTGTCCAAAGGTGGTGGTTTTTGTGTTAACAGTTTCTAGAAACCACACTGTTTCAACTCAATCCATTTGCTTAGCAAACTTACCGACCGAAAGGTCCGTGGTTTGAACCCAGCCTCTGCATCCTGACTGTTCCTGTCTAGGCCTGGGCAATCTGACAGTATCTTAGCTCTTGCTACGCCGTCCTTCGGATGGCGTAGCAGCTAGGCACCGAAAGGGTGTTACAGCTGAGCAATTTATTCATTCATTTATTTGTTTATTTATGTTTGCTTATCAGTTTGTGTGTTTATTTGCTTAATCTCCTGGTGGGGAACTAAGGCCCCAACCTAACCGATCATACGAAACCTCCAGACCACAGACGTTTTCCAATGATACTCTTGTATCCTCGACACTTCGCCTCCATTTCATATTCTACTTTCTTCTCAGAAGCCGGTATCTGGCGACCAGACCTCCTGTACCTGCATAATGGTTCGCGGTTATGAAGCAAAACTTTTGAACGGGAAACAAACAGGGACCAAATGTTAGGCTGCCTTCTAGTTCGGTCTCAGATATTGAGAGAATATTCTCATTATCGTGAATCATTCTTGGCAGTTCTTCGTTGTTACCATGCGCCCGTACCGTTTATCTTTGTTTAAGACCTGGCTTGTTTTAACCGTACAGTTCTGGGTCAATAAACAGGGTCGGCAGATTTCGCCAACATGAAGCTTTGCAAAGTTGCCCAATTTATACAAAGCATATTTTTCAATGTTGAAACGTCATTAAATTAGTTTATCGCATTTTTAGGGAATCCAATCTCGACACGGTTCGGCCGATTCGCAACAAAGTTTCCGAACTTTTGGGATTACCCACCCCGGTCCCCATGAACCACAAACTGACGGCAGATTCCTTGGTGCTTGTGAACGGTGAAGCCGGTGATACTCGTGGCTGAACACCTTTGTGGATCATTCAGGCAGCACTACTCTCTGTTTCTCTTCAAGTTCTCCTGTTCATTGACCAACAACCCACCGCGAACGTTATGTTATCTTGCAAATTTTTAATTCATTCGTTCTCAGAACTCCTTTTCCTTTTGGTCACTATCGTCGGAAATGTAAGTCGACCTATCGTGTCTTGTGGTCATAGAGTATCTGTTGTTCTAAAAGGCTCAGTTTTTAGTGCTTTCTATGATGAGCGTGGTTGTGTGTGCGGCTGCCCAATCTAGTTAACTTGGCATTACAGTGTACCTGCTGTAGAGTGGCCATCGCCTCTAACGCATGGCTCTCATTCCCTCGTTCTTCTTATCCTGGGTAAACGAAGTTGTAGCAGCTGGAAACACCGCATTTGGGAGTATGATTATTGAGCTGAAAAATTCAACTGACCACACGGAAGAAAGCGTTTCCACCTCTTCCGGTGCGTAGACTTCCTTCGGAAGTAATTCCTTGCTCCCGAGGTCAATGCACCAAATGGTGGAAAAGTTGCGAAAAAACTGACAGAGCTGGTCGTTGGCTTGTTCGCTGAGCTGGGCAATTTGATTGCAAACGCTTGATCACCAATCGAGGTGACATCATCAGTGTGTTATTGGGGAGCGTAGTGGTGCGTAGCGGTGGGTTATTGCTTGTGCTGTTGTTGACAGAGCTTCCGGAAACTTTTAAACGAAGCATTCGATAATCCCAACTGAGTCTCCCCTCTGACTGAAATGAAGTGCAGTTCATACAGGATGCCTCTAATTTCAAACGTTCATTGATATGCTCAGTGGTCTGAATAGCGTCGTTTGTGGGTGAATCTCCGAATTGGGCGCGGAAAAGACGCAGGAAGTTGCGCACTGTGAGTTGATGGTACATACTGAAGAAATACTGGAAGGTATTAGAGGGAAAGGTCTAAGGTCTGGACCACCGGGGGCGGTTTCTTCTAAGGAACAGTGAATATAATACTTATTCTAAAATATCATAAACGAGGGATTCAATTGAGTCTCTCGTGAAAACCAAATTGATTTGCAAATGAGTGTATTTCTCGAAAACAGTGCAATTTGGGTTCAAGTAGATCATAAGGTTGACGGAAACTCGGGGACTGCGCCCACCTGATGAGCCTCAAGAAGGGTGAAACCGGTCGTGGGCTGTCGTAGTTTTCAGCAACCTTGCGAGTAGTTCCCTTCATGAAAACAGTGAATCTTGTTTGAACATTACCGTGACCCCATGTCACACTCAATAAACATTTGCCACTGAAGCCGTGTTGGGTTGAAAACAAGCGCTTTGTTCTGGTGTCCAGGGATAGTCAGTCGTTTCCGTATTTGTGGCAGAGATGGTTGGGTTGCTTGATCGATCAAGAGGAAAAAATTGCGCAGAATTAAACCCTGTCGTTTCGGTGAAGTAACCATTCACTAACGATTTCACTCAATGTGTGACACTTGAGCTGCTTAGTCAGATTCATCGGAACGGTTTTCACTCTGAGGTATAGCCTTCTGGGGTTAAAGACTGTACCAACGACTGAAGACCAGTGACAGCTCGGAACATTCCGTCTGTTCAGAAATAGACTAGATTGACACGTGAATATGAGCATTCCTGATGGTGGAAACTTCCCATGCAAGATCAGCGTAATCTGTCTTTGGTTGTCACTTCCGCTCCACTTATATTTTGTCTGCTCAGTCATTATTATCGATGTTGGGTCTGGGTTACACTGGGGAAGTTGCGGATGAACTTACTCAATACTGTAAGCATTTCGCTCTAGCTTACTCCCATTAGCTTTATTTCAACGTATCGATCTCTCTGGACTTGATTGTCCTGTATGTGTGTCTCCTGTTGGGGTCATCGAATCAGCAATCCTAGTGATTCAAGTGGTTGGCGTCTAATATCCGCTCAGGTTTAGTCCAACGTTGACTGATCCAGAAGAAGGTGTTCAATCTGTGGCCTTTCTCATGTTACCAACTAAGCTACGAACTGGGATGGAGTTAACTGGTTTTCTCCCAAAAGATATACCGACAATGAATTTGCGGCTCGAAAGACTTAACTCCGTTGCGAATTCTTTCGTGGATGAAACTTACAGGTACTTCGAAATCGTCTTTACATTTCGAAGTAAATACCACATGGTCTTGTGCTGGTTTCGCATAGTGGGATCCCAGGATTCCTCTTGTAATAAACTTACGTCACCTGCCACTTCGGTCCTCGGACAAATTGTGGCCTTCAGTCCAAACAGAATCATGTGATCCGCGAATTTGTCCCAGAAATTGCCCAGTGCAGACTGATCACTTAGTAGTATATGGTTTTCAAGCCGTATTCACTCCATCCACTTGTATCAAGTCATCTTTGTACTAATCAAAAACGACACCTGGAGTTCGTTTGCCTATTGTACACGCCAGATGCACATTCTCAGGTTGACAAAACGCTGCTTGTCAGGTTCCTCGTTTTCACTCCACTTGCTACGCTCCACCAAGGTACGATTCTCCTGTATTTTTCACCGCGATTTTATCTTTGCTTTCCAACCCCACTTCCGGGTTTACCGCATTTCCATGTCTGGTTTCCCAGCATTCCAATATCAGTTGTTTGGGAGATGCGATAAGCAACCTTTGCATATGGTTGCATTATTCGGGTTTCCCTGTTCACCCGAGAGGCTATTCCTTCCAATACACTCTTCAACTATGATGACCTTTTACCTGGCCACGAAAGACCGTTTTTCTTGTCAACCGTCAATGTAAAGAGTTTTCAGTCTTCGTCATTCGGGGTCCTTAGTAAAAGCTCACGGGGCATGGAACTTCGGTTTTATTGATGTGCGTTCGTGGGAATAAAATATTAGCATGATTTTTCAGACAAACAAAGTGAGTTGGAACAATGACGGAGAAAATAATGATGATGACGATAATAAGTTCGAATGTCCGATACAGAACAAAAGAGCGACGCCTCCTGGTTTGGCGCCTTACTACTTCTTTACTCTTCAGTAGTCTGTTTTGAAATCTAATTGTCGTTTGTATGCACTAATATCCGCTCCTGCTTCCAAGTCGGTTGATTGTCTGGATGAATTGAATCCCTCTTGGTCATATGTCGAGTAATGCTCCGGAAAGTCATGTTGAACTACACCAGGAATTTTGAGGTCAACTTTTTCGTTGATCTTGCCATTCTTGGCCCCGGAGTATTCTGAATATTTACCGGCGTAGAATTTGCGCAAATCTACATCTCCGAGGTCGAGAAACAGGAAATGAAGGGTGCCCTGAAATCAAAATAGAAGCTTAATTAATTCCAGACTCTCGGTTATCGTCGTACGTAAAACACTTAGAAAAAATTTGAACGGAGTCTTGCGTTTAATTGGCACCACGAACGACCCGAAGATGAAAGTTATCGCCAAAGGACGAAAGCCCCGACTGGTGAACTCTCCGGAATGGAGCTCAATTAGGACATGCTAGTTTTTACGGAGACTGACTAGCAGTGCGGTCGTATAGCCAATCATCTCCCAGATTTCGTAGATGTCCAATTTTTCAACCCCAAGAAGGCGGGAAAAGTACCTATCAAAGATTTGGTTAATTGATTACACCCAGAGTGCGACTTATTCATTCCACATTTGTTGAAAACAGTTGTGGCAGCAAGAACTGGTGAAGTAAATCCGGCACACTGATCGACTGTGCCTGCGTGAAGTTATTGTGTCGCTAGTCTTAGCCGTTTCAACACATCTGCTGGTCACTGATAGCTACCGTTATGTTCGGTAGGACAGCGTAAATGTGTCAATATTTCTGTCGATTTTCCGGCATACTTCAGTATCGAACAAGCTTGACAAACCGATCGACAACCAACAAACCCACCACAGATGCTAGCACGATGATTAGTATGGAGTTAGCGCGGCCATAGCAACTATCTGTACAGTTTTCCGAAGTACGGTCTCCTCAGCGAGAGCCGAATGTGTTTCCTGATTTTTTGTTAGGGACAGTAATTTTGTCGCAGTCTCTAGCTGATCAGGTAGATTTCCCTAGTACTGTCTATTGTTAAGTGTAGCAGCAATGGAAACTGGTGGACCAAGATACTTTAAACTACACAGCATACCTTTAACGGCTGATAGTTGAAGCAAACCTTCATGGGGTCAGCACACTGTGGAGGAAGCGGTTTAGCGTTTTCAAATAATGAGCTTGTTGAAGACATGTTCTACATAGGATCCGCGAGTCCCACTTTGCACGAAATGTTGATTTCAGAAGCGATTGTTCAAAACCGTTGCTTTTTTAGTCCATCGAAATACTGGTCTTCGTCATCCTAATCGGTTTGGTTCAAGAAACCCATCTCCCGAAAGATGCTGTGAGTCCAAAGGACGTGTTCAATCAATGGTGACTTCACTGATGAGCCACTTCTTAGGGGCAGTAGTGAAGCCTCTTCGATTAACCTGATACTGATTCGATGAAGTAGTGAAATCGTGTATTCGTAATGCACTACTCATAAAGTTGCTAAAAATTCGTTGACAGTCCACGACTGGTTTCGCCCTTCCTGGGGCTCATCAGGTAGACGCAGTCCCCGAGTTTCCGTCAATCTTATGTTCTACTTGGAACCAGATTGTACGAAATTAGCGAAATACACTCATTTTCAAACTAATTTGGTTTTGCGAGAGACTCACTTTGAACCCAACTGAATCTCTCGTTTGGGATGCTTCCAGGCAAGTGAATGTGCTGGATTCTAGGTGAATCTCGCAAAACCAAATTAGTTTGCAAATGTGTGTATTTCGCTAGTGAAACCGTGCTTTAAATAAACATTCACTGGTGCTACCCTTTCAGTATATAGCCATTAGCCGATTTACTTACTCTATCAAAATCTAATTTGTAATCAAACAAACTAGCTTTAATCAGCTGACTCACCAGTAACGAGATTCCTACGAAAGCAGCATAGGGCAGATAAGGTATGGGGAGTAGCAGAGCTACGACCACCGCCACCCATGAAGCTGCACTGAACAAAGTCAGAAAGTTGAGCTGGCTTGCACGTTGTCTGCAAAAATACAGGAAAATGTAGGTTGTAAAACATATTAGTAGGAGGTGGGCTGCTCTCATCTTTTGGGATTGGAAATAGCCAACGACGTCGTTTCCATGCCTCGCATTCCCAGGATCATACATCAGCCTGTGAGCAGCTTTCAGAAAGGCCGTCTTACATCCCTGTGGTAGTATTTAGGTGTCTTGATTATGGTATGAAAACCGCTCCGCCGCTGTCTACTAAAATACGCCAACAGACAGACTAGAGAGTTTAAGTTCAACGATTGACAAACAAACGAATTAAGGTGCAGAACTGTTGTTTTCTCAGGATGAATTTAATTGCGCATGAATCATATTTTCATATGACATTGTCATCATGACAAGTTGTTACCAACCACAAACGGGAACTGTTCATCAGGGTGTCATATGACTGGCCTTGCCACATTTGTCTGATGCCTCCCAGTCCACGCAAAGTGGGTGAAGAGTTCTGTAAAAGCAAGCACGCTACCCATAAGGTATCAAGATAGCCCACGACCTGTTTGGCCCTTCCTGGAGCTAATCAGGTAGGCGCGGTTCACGAGTTTCCCTTAACCTCATGTTTTACTTAAACCCAAATCGGACCTATTTCGACAACTACTTAGTTGTACACAAATTTAGTTTCGACGGCCGTCCCAACTGAGTCCAGCTTAATCTCCCGTTCAAGATGGTCTCCTTCAACTGGATGTGCTGCTCCAGGCAGCATCGTTTTGCAATCGCTACAATATTCGAGATATCGCAGCACACGTTCTGGATGTAACACACCATACATAAAGTTGTTCAAAAGTTTTTAACAGCCCGCGAACAGTCTTTCCTCTGTTGGGGCCTATCGTAAACAAGACGACCAAGTCCTGCATATTACACAGTACTTTCTCCAACGTGGTCCTCTAGAGAGTGTACTTTGCTTTGGGGCACCAGCTCCTAAGCTTGTTATTGCAATTTTTCACCACATCGTTCTGATTGAAAATGAAAGAAGAAACAAACGGATATTGTTTTGATCTGGTACACGAAGTGAACATTATTGAAAGAAAAACTTTGAGCACTCCGACAGCCATAGGAGCACCCTCAACTTTTATACAATCGCAAGTGGCCATACCTATCTTGGAGGCGTTCTATCTCTCATTGCGTGAAAATACTCTGGAAACCGGACAGTTTCACCCTCCTCGTGGAGGCATCTCCTTCAGTGCATCCTCTTGAAGTGTAGCCATGTATGCGAACATTGTTACCCCAAACAGAGACACCAACGAAAGTCACACAGCTAATTGACCTTGGCAGAAAACTCTAACCACGTCTTGAGGCTTAAATGTTAATCTAAGCAAGACAGAAATATAATCCTGACCGTATGAAGACGGAGTTTCTAGGAAATTACAAGGCTTCTATTTCACCGTATTACTGTGTCCAGTACAGTGTTGTCTCATACAGTGATCAGTAGCAACGAAAAATCACTGCACAGTTTGGTGCCCGAAGCCCGAGCAGTTAACGCGATAGTTCGCTGGGCAATAGCAGCACCGGTAACGCTCCAGAAAGCATTCAGGCCAAGATATCAGTACGGACTGATTCCAATAGTGTATCAATCGCTGCACTTGTGAGAAATTTCAGAGATCCGTGAAACACAACACCTCTAATATCTCTCTTCCGAAAAACGCAATATATCCACATCCGGCTATCGGTTAATTGATATAACTGGCTGCATGACACGGGAATATTAGGATTTCATGGTCAAACTGACATTCTACCTCAACGACTAAAGCATCCGTCCCGGGGAAAAGGTTTTAATCTATTAAAGTGGATCAGCATGAGTTGGACAAGCCACTAACAAAAAAGTATTGATTGCAAAATTGGATAGTAAACTGGAACAAAATGATGGTGATGATTCTGAAGAAACACAGTGGAAACTCACATCAGTTTTTCAATCAGCTTGGGCTTCAGATATGCAGGTGTCTCAATGTTGCAGCCGATGACGAGACAAACGACAATCGAAATGAATAGGTAGGCAAAAATCGTGCCAAACATAGTCCAGAATACGTAGGATTCTCTTCCCGGGAAACAAGCTACATCGTCCCCATGATTTTCCATTCTCGACAATGACGCAGGAAGTATAACAATGATGGCCGGTGTCACTAATCCAAGAAACCACATCCATAACCTCTTGCACGAGAAATCTCCGAGCACAAAACAACGGAATAGGGCAATGGTCTCGCATAGTGTCCAGCTTGCAGTTAACAAAGCCGATGCGTGAACCGTCACACTGACAGCCAGGCAACCGATTCTGGACGATTCAACGAGTGGTTCTGCCATCCACGCGGAATGAAAAGCGATCAAGGCTATGCACATCGCAATGTGAATGACGTAGACATCTTGAAATGTCGACCGGACCATGTATGCTATAACCGTAACCAAGAATGCGATCGAACAAGCAAGTGATAGGGCATTAAAAGCGAGTAGCAGAATCTTCAACACTTGATCGTGTTGTTTTTCGTCCGATATGCCCCATGTGATCCAGATCGACCTTTGCCTTCCTGGGGCATCTGACGGCTCCATCGCGACTGCGAACGCGCTGTAATGAGTGCATGCACATTGCACGTGTGTGAGATTCGCACCAATCGGCACACAGCCCAAGTCGTTCCACAATGCTCCATCGCTGTTGTTGTTTCGTGAATCCCAAAAAACACAACGAACTGGGAAGGCGAGTCTGGCATTTTCGCCCTGGCCTAGCTCATTTTGTTTTACCGTTTCCATTGCTTTCCATTTTCTGCGACCTGTCGCTCGATAGAAGTACACATCTTGGAATTCATTCTGACTAGCCAAGCGAACGGTGAATTTCAGTATGAAGCTGTTGTTAGCCGTCTCCCAGGATAATACCTCACTTTGTATATTTGTGTTGAACACATAAACCGGACTTTGAATTTGAAGTTCAGTGGCTTTTTGCCGCAATGCACTCATAGGTTCATCCCCAAGTGGACCATCAGAAGAACCTTGGAATGCATGATGCGCGAACCTGTCTCGTCGCAAACCACCGGCCACCAATTTTGCGTCTTTACTGGGTGCTCTAATGCCAATTAGACTGACCAAGCCATTTCTTTGTGAACCATTTTTAAGTAGTTCACTTGAAATTTCGAAGGTCGCACTACCGAGACCACTTTCAGGCAACAGACTCTGTGCGGTCAAAGCTAGCGTTCTACTGGGGCACGATGAGTCCGTGTTGATGGCAACAATCGTGGCACTACCACTTTTCGTGACGATTTTTTGTTCCTTCTCACATTCGTCGAGGGCCACATATTCCTTGCTAACCGAACGGAGCACATCACTGGTAGCTTTTATCAATGTCGAAGGATAGGCTATGCCTTCCGACAAGATATCCACCCAAGCTTCCTCAAAACTAGGATCTGTAACGGCCGCGATAATCAGGATCAATTTTTCAATAATTTGATTACCCATCTGTTTCAATGTATTACAGTTTTTCGACGGGCGTGTGTCACAAGCTCGTTGCAGCGCCGAAGGCCACGCCCGTAAAATCAGATTGACGTAATAGACGAACTCATTAACCCACGGGATCGTGTCGTTGTCGGCGGCCATAGCAACGGCGTTATCTCTCACATCTAGGGCCACTGTAACAAGACGTTGAAAATCAGCAGGATCTGTGAGCCATTCAGCTTGAACAGCCATTCGGCCGAGGTTGGTCTGTAACAAACCAGACAAAGACAATAACTGATTTGCTATTCTACCAACCGTCTCATTGTTACTTTTGTTTAATTATAAATAGCTGTTCTGCCGGTGGTAACGCACAGAACAGTTGGAGTGGAAAGAAGGATATACCGTGCATAATAAGGTTACTGTTTCTGATAAAAAAACACAGTTCTCGCACGGTAACACACAAACTTTCTGTGCGGTATCAAACAGAAACGCCTGAGAAGGGTTGTCCATCCAAAGCCTGTGGGTGCTCATGAATCCCATCAATTTACAGGAAAAAGTGTGCTGGAATTCCACGAAGGGCTGAACACATCTCATCGCAGTCGTCCGTGAATGGAGATATTCAGAACGTTCAACATTTTACTGTGTCAAACGAATGTGGGGATTGAACGCCTGACTTCAAATAAAAGAGAATTAAACAAGGTCTTAACTCACATGTTCGAAAACTGCAAATCTGTTGTCCGAATCGTCTTGAAGTGGTGGTAAATAGCCTAATATAGCACGCTATGAGGGTGAACGGAGTGTGACCTGGTTGTGAGGCACTGAATAGATACAATCTGAAACACTGCGAGGATCCTGTCGTTCGGGTTGGGCAATATGAAGGATGAATTACTGGGTCATGGCTTGACCCGGTTCGCGGAAAACCGGAAATGCCAATTCTTACTGTTTCTTTGGTTTTCTAATGAGCTCTATAAAACCAGGACATGCGGTTTCACTTACGTGCGGTTTAACCGCGGTGGGTGATTATTCCGATTGTGTGATGGGAGTCAGTTTTGTCAAGATTATCCAACCAAGAGTGTATGAATCGTTGGTCGCATTAGCTCAGTTGATGCCATGCGTAGATCATCTCACCAAAGGTTTATTTAAACAAGAACGAAAGATCAGTACTTGCTACTTGTACGAGGCGTGCGTGTGGTGTATGGTCGCCCACAAGCAAAGTCCCTTTGAGTGAAGCAACCCCTGTCTAATACCGGTGATTAGGACATGCTGATGGCGCCAATGTATAGGTAAAACTGTGCAATTTTGCTCTCTCAGCATCGAATCTTTTAGTCGATGGGCATATGAAACTGAATAAGTCTGTACTGGCCATCATTTTCAGTAACTTTTTTTTCCTTATCACCAATAGAAAATATTGTTTGAATTTTAAGAGCCAGAAAAATGGCTTGGTGGCTTGCTGTCTTGATCTTGTTGAGGATGCGAACAAGGAAATTGTCCTCCGTTCCGTCCAAACAAGCAGTCCTTCAAAGAGGGAGGATTATAAAGGTAACAACTTGGCAGTATATCAGTGATTGCCCATTACATACGGAAGTTACCGAGAGAATTCCCAATTTTAGGTCATAGGACTTCCTCGCCTTTGTCTTTTAGACAGTTGCCACTGATGACTGCAATAAGTATATGGCGAGCAGCTTCAAGAGAAACGGTCCATTTTCAGATAGCTTCAAAATTCGTAGCAGTCACTGAGGAACATACTAAGGGATCCACAAAAAGGTGTCGAATTCTTCTATCAATTTCATATTCTGTGCTTAAATCATGACGTTGCGATATCTCGGATTCCTTGGGTTTTAAGAAATGCCACGGATATCTGTGTAGTTTGATGCTTCTATTTTTCAAATCTAGTCATGAGGAACCCCTTAACTGTCAGCGATAAGAAATCCTGAAATATGTCCGATTACTTTGCTCCCCAAGAAGGTTATCCCCCGTGCTCGAAACTTTGAGCTGTGGAGAACTCTGCTCTTAACGTTGGGTTTTCCCATCGACAATCAACGAAATAAATATCACATGGAGCACACTCTAGTCCAGTTCATTTGGACTGAACACGGTGTGGATATCCTAAAAAAAAATAAACAGTTTCAAGTGGAATTGTATTCAACCGGAATGGTAGGCTCCTAGAAATTTTAGAACGCAGTGATAACTTGTCGCTTACGAGTGTCGGGTCCATGCATACTGCTCCGTCCGCTTGCATACAGTCGCGCAGCACCGTGCATACTACGGATTCTGATACCGCTGGATCAGTTGAACATTCTCCCATTATCTTTTGTTTTGTGGTTCGCGGTCGAGAACAGCTGATCGATGTGGAGGTCCAGTAAGCTAAACAGGGTGGAGATGATGTAAAATGGAAGAGATGTGAATAGTTCCTTGGAATTCTATTTGCGGAAGTGATCTCCGACCCAACACGTTCCCCTGAATAGGTATGCCTTCTGTGAAAGGACCTCTCTGCTCCCTGGCGCATTCAATTAACAGGGGGGAAATATTAACAACACAGAAGTCGGAACTCGACTTCAGTACTTCCCTCGTTTAATATGGGCCCAGCAGAATAATTTCACCAGAACAGGAAAAGAACTGTAAGAGTGATGTGAACGTGGATGTCGAAAAGGGCGGGATTGCGACCACGCAAAAGCCAAACAGAGACAATCCCTTCTCCAAAATATCAGCAAATGTGAGCAACCATTAGCATTGGTTTGTGTTTGGCTATGTTCGAATGCTAAGTATGGCTTTATTGGTTACACTCGATGGGTATTCGTGGCACTGAGATTTAGTCCTGACACAAGAACAGCCTGTATCAAATGGCTGTCGCATAATATGTTTTATTGCCTCTAGTCAGGAGATGTAGCTTTGATGGTGAGCTAAGCCGTCCTTAGTCACGCCATTCTAGTTAACCCTTGTAACCAATCAGACTATCTTTGAACTAACTTTCTTGATGACAGTCCCTTGTGTAGCTCATTGTCAAGAGAATCACGTCGTGAAGTCAAAATTTACATGTTTCACCTGACCCGAAAGGATTGCAGGACCAAAGTCTGGTTGCAGAGGTTTCCGTGTTACCGGAGACTAGTAAGATCATAGGGCTTTCAGGTTGTTGGCTCCTGAAGAGGAACGCATAGATAGCGCGCGTCTCGAATGATGAATCGCCGTTTCAAACTACTCATCATTTAACAACCACAAAGTTCACACCAATGGAATTAAGTTTCTCAATGCTGAAAACAGATTCATCAGCAACTAGAAAGTGCGCGTAACGAATAAATCCAAGTACCTCAGTTAACTAAGCTATAAACGCATAGAGACAAAGAGAGTGATATAGATTGATAAATGAATAAATAAATAAATAAATGGATAGAGGGAGAAATAGATGGATAGTTTGAGAAGCATATTCTTCCTCCCCCCCCCCCCCCCCCC
>NW_008751847.1:501353-541264 GCF_000715545.1 Opisthorchis viverrini
TGATAAATGAATAAATAAATAAATAAATGGATAGAGGGAGAAATAGATGGATAGTTTGAGAAGCATATTCTTCATCCCCCCCCCCTCAAAAAAAAATTACATTTTGAGTGGGCCTCGTGTGAGCTAGCCTCACTATGGGCTGGATTCTCTATTGTCAGACCAGCTATCTTGGGAGTTTTTGCTGTGTATTAGACGCCAACCCAGTCACTGTGGAAATCCAATCATGCAAAGTCCAAACATTTCGACAATTTAGGCCGGTTTCAAACAGACTTGAATCCAAAATGTGCCAGTCACTGGTAAGCACATCTTGGAACTCCACACACTGCCTCCCATCCTACTATCTGGGATACGACAGATGACTTGGGACCATCAATGGAAACGTTTTTTAGCATTAGGCCTCGTGCGACTGCAGCGGAAACCAACTCATCAAACAAATTGATGAAAATGAAGCAGTAAGTAGCAAAAATGAAACCAGACCGATTTAGATTCGTCGAGGAAGGACTCACAGCAACGGCTCCATTCTGCCAACAAATGTACACTTCGCGCTTCAATAGGATTTCCAGTTTGGTGTCACTTGTGTTTTTGGACAGTTATGATTCCAAAGGAATTACCTCAAGATGCAAACAAACAGATTTCTTCGAATTCATCTGATTGTTTTGAAAATTACTGGGCTGCTGCACAAACTTGAGAATCTGGGCAATTTCTTTAAAGATGGAACCGCACCCACGCTAGCTCTTTCTACACAGAACACTGTATTCCCATCCTTCCGATACGCTCGGAATTTTGGCACGCGAAAGGCTATAAGTCCATCCGTAAACTGCTGACATAGAGAGTCAGTCACTGAGTTACAGATGAAACACCTACGCAAGGCGGTTCTACTTGGTGTCTAGATTAGTTGTACTGTGAGATACTTTCGGACGCAGCTTTGACACTGGAAGTTGTCAGACGCTTGCCTTTCGTTTTCAGTGGGCTGTCTTATTTTTCAAGAAATTCACTGCTTTTGGTTCTACTCAGAAGACGAACGAAATACCCGTTGCAGCATTAGTACTACCACAGATATTAGTAATAATGATCACCATATGTTTGAAACTGAAAAAAGTGACGTAGGTGAGTAGTGATTAGGCTAACTATTCACCTACCCACTCTCCGCATTTGGAACCAGATGTGCGCATCGGTACTGGTTTGAACGAGCAGCGTGAATACACAGTTCAGTGCTTCCAAATGTCCAGTATAACTTGCCTTTTCTTGACGCAACATCCTGCTAAGATAACTTCAACAGTCTAAGATATCTACCCTTCTTGAGGCTTTTAGGGTAGGTAGAAATTACCGAGATTCTACTCTACTTTGACTGTCGTCATATGAAATCCCCCAAACATACGCAATAGCAAACCAATTCGGTTTCAACGGGTGATCCAACTGAATTCCAGCTACATCTCCTGCTTGTGAAAGTGGAAGGAAACTCGGTTGCTGCAACCCAACAGTGGCGAAAACCGTCATGAGCGTTTGAAAAGTCTTCCGCAACCTGACGAGTTTTGTGTGTTTCTTCAGGAAACTATACTGAGATATCTGACAATTGAAACATTCGGTGGCCTATGAGTGACATATTTGTTTCAAAAATACCACAAGCAAGGAATTCAGCTAGGATTCAGCTGAGTCTCCCGTCCAAATCGGAACACTCACTCCATCATCAGCAACAGTAGCACGTTCGTATATCATTCCAAGGTCATGCAGTTGTCTTATCCACTCAGTTTTAGTTCACGCACGATGTTCAAGACTATGCATCAGTAGTGACTGCTGGTGAGTACATCGGAGAGATACTGTCAAGTGATTAGGTAAACTCACTTTGCATTGAGGACAGAAACTGAGATAAGTTGGGTGCGCATGCAAGGCGACAGCTCAAATGCACGAACGCAGTTGAATGCCTCAAAACATGGATGTATCCAGCCTCGGAATCTTTAGCGCAAAGAATGACGGCTGCAAAAACTACAATGGTTGAGACTTAAGGCTTCAAAGCATTCGGGTGCTGGTTGGTTACCAGCATCTGCCGAGTGATGGCAAAAATATTATTTCCTTCGTAATCGGATGAACGAAGGGACATTCTGACCGCCTTGAAAGCTTCAACTAACTGAAAACAATAGGTTATGAAACATCAATCGGCGCCGCAGGTTGGGGCGTCTCAAGAAAGTTTCCCCAAAAGATAGAGGAAGAAGCCCTTGTGTTGAAATCTCGAAACAACAGTGTAGATCACATTTGATCCCAGTCCCCAAACGGATGTTGTCTGTCCAAACAGTTCATTCTCTCAAATTGATGCATGGTGTGCCTGTTCAAACCACCATATTCTTCCATTTTCGGTTAACCCTGTTAGTCCTTGCTTTCTATCAACAATGAATAAGGTATCAGATATTTGATTGCTGATTTGCTTGTGTTCTTACTCGACTGTCATCGCCTTCTACCCTTACATTAACGCAAAAAGCTTCTGAGTTTGCGATTTCACCAGCGAACCATCTTTACGCTTGACCGACAAAGAAGGAAGACCCATGTTTTCTGAACATTTCTAATTCAGGTTTGTCAGAGTTTTCAAACACTTACCAAAATGATTTACCGATCCGTTCAGTGTATACCTTTTCAGGTTTGCCTCAGCATCGGGTAAGTTTACATACGCATTGCTAAAGTATAGTCTTGCCGATGCGGGGTCGGTCACTGGATTTTGGACCATGCCACGAGGCTTCGTAGATGACTGTTGGCGTAGCCCATTCAAATACGTTTCCAGGCCACCTGATTTGGTTTCTCCGGATGCATACCACTGGAGTGCGATGTTGGTCCACTGTCCCAGTGTGATGGCCCCAGGACACTCCACTTGCCACAACTCGGATCCAGTATGCACCGATGCACGGAGATCCAGTTTGGTGTCAACTCCATCATGACGCCCATGTAGCGTGACAAGTATTCCGCGTTTTTTCGGTGGTCCGGTCGAGAAGAGCACAACAACCAGCTATGACAATGAGAAGTGGAACATGAAGCTGGGTTTGATTATGAACACAAATAGTCCAACAGACTTAATCTTCAATAGCGCTGTAGCCCGGTAAATTTATTTTAGACTAACCTTTCAAAATAAATCCCAAAATTATACCAATTCGTATCAGTCATATCAACTACGAAGCTTTTTTCAGTCAGGCTTCATGATGGAGATTTGTACAGGTTGAATAAAAAACAGGTACCAAACGGATGAAAAAAAAGTGAGGTGCTTCAGCAACGATAATAATGATGAGAGTGAGACTCGAGTTCAGTGCTTCCCCTTGGTGTGGACTCACTGGAATAATCACGCCAGAACAGGAGTTCCACCATTTAAACGAGTGGTGTGACTATGAACAAAATACCTATCCCGCAAAACCCCAAAATTGCAACCATAACAAAGTTTGATTCCGTCCTTCATACATGTGGGAACAGACAGCTGATGGTCCCGTGTATCTGCTCAATCAACAGTTCTGAAGTTCACCTTGTTTCGGCTGGAATAACATAAGGTCAATGAAAATTCTGAGCTACCAACTACTAGTTTCACTCTTTTTGGGCGCTCAGTAGGTATCGCTAACATCAAATAAGTTCGCTAATCAGTGTGCACGCCGGTATGTGTGCGGTGTGCACACGGCTAGGCCCATTTGATGAAAGAAACCGGTAACTGGCTATCCACAGTTTTCGTCACACCAGAGAATAAACTGAAACCAGGGCTTATGAATTTTGAAGTTACGAAAAGCCTCAGAAACGAGTGTGTGCATCGATGTGGTTAGACTTGTGCAAAAATGTACCTTGATAACGAGAATTGTTTCAAGATGTGGAATTCCAGTTGTCTCGACAATCGCCACCGCAGGTTCGGGTAAGTATTCGCATGTTCGCGTTACGCACCATAGTATGAAACGCATATTCCAGGTACTGTTCAAGCGATATGCGTTTTGCCCCTCCCAGTTCCAGGAAATGTACACGCTAGATAATATCTAGGTTTTCACTGCCCAGCATATTAGCACTAAGACAAAGAGACGTCCCAATCAGAGGCGAAGTGAGCATACATACATGATCAGAAACTGTTTGGCCAGATTGACAAACGTTTAAAATTGTAGCTGCCTTGTCGTCGAATCATCATGCATATGTCCAAAACCCAGAGTCTCTTCGTATCCTACCTTCAATGGGACAACTTGACCGAGTTATGCCTGACTGTCCAGATGTGGCAAAGGCTTGCAGAAGACAGCCATCAAACTTGAACACAGACTCTCTCGAGTCGAGCTGCAGGTAGCTAGTGTTCTGGAGCCTTCGTACAGCTGCACCTAGTAGGTCCATACAGATGATGTTTCGACGATCCTTTGGTTGCCAGGATCGACCGCTTGATATTGTCAGTACGGCGAGGTTCCATCTGCCGCACCACATCTTCAGGCCCCCACACAACTGTAAGGAAGGCCCCTTACGTTCACCGCATCCATCTGAAGACAGAGGGGGCACACTAAATCACAATGACTTCTCCAGCCGACATCACCGCCTTTTTATGACACTGAGAGCGTTGAATAACCCACTGGCTGAGCTGCATTTGGATACGTGAGTGGAAACACATTAGGGTCACAGTAGTTGTGTTAGGGGAAATCCCAATGTTCATAGCGTGGGTTCAGACCCGAAAGGGAGCCAGTTAAGTCTTGAAACACGAGCTTGGATCAAATGTGTACATCATAAACACAGTGTCCGTATACGAGACTCACTTTTTCCGAATGTTCAGCAACAACCGCTCCTGTTTCCACGTCTAAAACTCCATCAATACGCGCCCACAGGGAAATGGTGACCGATGAACAAGCAGCCGGTTCATATAGACAGTTGGCTTGCTCAATGACTAGTGGTTCTACCAACCTTTGGATACTCGCCGCTGCCTTTGGGAGTCCGAGGTGATCAGACACCGTGCCTTTGAGCTCCACCAAATAGTCTACATCCGGATAACAGTAAGTTGTACTACCTCCGTTGATCAACGCCTCAGCGTCTTCACCATTCGGAACATCCAGAGTTAAAACGTCGGACACGCAAACGGGCAGTCCCCGGCCGACAGTTAAACGCAAGTTTAACCGCTCATCTGAGGTCAGAGGTCGATTTGCCTCGATCTTTTTGACTGAATCTTTGTTTGAAGCCAAAAGTATTCCTGCATTGCGTATTTTGATAGCTGTTGCTGTGTAGAACACTTCTAATTCGATCCACTTACTGGTTTGCGTCAGGTTATTCACTGACACACTGTTGATCAACGTGTAAAATTCACTCCTAGCGGTAACCAACAATTGTTGACCGTCCTCTGAAACAGTGATCTTCAAACCTACTGTGTTCTCTGGTGCTTCCAGCGGAGCCGTGCGGAACAGTTCCCGTGAAGCATTTAGTCCGAATGACACGTTCAGGTGGTAATAGTCAATTATGAACACATAGGAGTCACAGGCTGTCGGGTTGATCAAGCAAGCCGTCTCCAAGTTGTTCCTTCCGAAGCGATCCACTTGGTCACCTCTCATAGCCACAAAAGACTGATCTGTGCCGTCTGTGCACATAGCACCCATTACCGTGTCTTGCTTATCTTGAGCGTACTGTACACGGACTGGAGTAAGGCGATTTGGTGATAAGTGCTTCATGAATCCACTGAATGGCCAGTAAAATGTAGATATCTGCATTGACAGAAACTGCGGATACTCCACTCCAATCAAGTCCATCAGTGCGGACCCGACGACGGTTGTTGGCTTCAGAGCGACAAGGGCAATGGCAACTCGACTATCCGAAACAGCAGAAGAGATAAGCATATAAGCACTTTCGTTAGTTTTGGTTTCCTTGTACAATGTCTTTGCTTTTCCTTTTGCTTCTTTGTACCAGTCTGCCGTACCATCGATATTCTCACCATGTGAACAGACCGCATACTCTTTTCCGTTCACAATCAAACGGAGAAGAAATTCACTCATACCTGGTGCCGGACCCCATACCAATGCGTAGTGAATCCATTGCATGTTCACTGTGACCTTCCCCAGGTTAACTGCCCTGGTTGTACAAACCCAGCTCTTGGTTGGGTCATCATCACCCAGTTCGTCACTCATCCATACGCCTAATTCCTCCCCCGTTGTGCTCACAGCCATTCCAAACTTGCCACCAGAACCGGTGAATAAAACTATGAGATCTGCTTTGTTATTTGCCGAAAGACCACTGAATCGCACCCATGCGCCAATACTGAGGCCCTGAAACGAAAACGGTATGAGGTATTGAATAGTAGTAATAAATCGTGTTCTTTTAAAAATGGACAAAATGTAACGAAGTACCACCTCACTGATACAACTACACTCCTAGATCTTGCTTAGTTCTAAGCTACGTGGGCTCCAAAATGGTGTCTTTTAAACGACGGCATTACGAGCAGTTGAGGGGCTAAAAAGGGTTGAATTTGTAGCAAGGTCTCTCAAAGTTTGTAATTCAACCGCTCTTAGAATGACGCCTACCGGGTGAAGGCATTCACTCTTCAACCAGCTGAGGCTGGACCCTTCGAAAATGACGGGTGGGTTATTAGGAAAGAAACATGTTTGCACGCCCAAGCCCTTTCATCGATCAAGATAACCTGACACGCATCATTCTGTGTGTGCTCATTCCGTTATCGATTCATTTGAATTTTTCACGATCATAGTGTCCGTCGTGTGAAATGAACAGTGAACACCATATGAGACTGATTTTTACAAGAATTGAGAATGACAAGATAATAGTAGCAACAGAGTTGTGCCACAGTAAGATGTGGTATGTGGCCAGACTTGTTCCATAAACTGATTCTGATAGAATTTGAGTGGACGTGCGATTTCATCTTATTCTTTAAAACATTGTGTTCAGTCTCCTGATTTCCGTAATCAAGTGGGAAGACAGTCTTACTTCAGGACAGAAATTTTCTTGTCTGGTACAATGTGTTGAGTCGAAAACACCCAGTCGTATGCTCGTCCCATTTATCAGTTCAACAGCATCAGGCTGTTGCAAGAAATTAACGGCTGAGAAGGGATTGGTAGACCGGACCGGACCAGGCTTCTCTATTTTGGCTTGAGTGGCTGCATGCAACTGACTGATTGGAGCATCAATCAGATTTTTTCCAAACCAGAGGTCACCCAAAAATTTGCGAAACCTTGCCACTCCCAGTAGACCTATTTGAGTGTTGTATTCTTCCTGGGTCATCAATTTGTTGAAGTATGTCACTTCTCCCAGAACGAAATTGGCCATCTCCCAGCTCGGATTTAGTCGGTCTCCAGACTGTTCCCTTATGGTATCCGCATCACGTGGGGACACCCAGGCTGTTTTATCATCCACATTAAAGCGACCGAGAACGACATAAGGAGAGGCCACGCGTGCTCTATATATCTTGCTTCCTTTGACATCCGTTGTTCCGTAGTTTACGCCATCAAGTAGCAGTGTCAGTCCAACGTCTTCACGCCACAAAATGCCAACGTTGGTCCACTGACCTGTGGAGAACAAAGAGGTCAGAAACAAATGATTATTGCCAAACAGTGTGGAACCGGTGGTCATACGTTGGTCAAACCTTGCTGATTTTTCACTCCCACGTATGAAACAATGCTTGATAGCGTCTCTGTGGGTACAAAAACAAAACCTGCTAAATCCAGACTCCTTTAATTAAAAACCTAGATGGGCAGCTTTCATTCCTTTCCATTCGGTTTTGGAGGACATCTTCGTTTGTACCTCGAAAGAAATCAGAACCCCAGAAGCCAGCGACTGGTACTCGCTTCTGAGGGACAACTCCATCCGCCTGATGCAACCGGAGTACACGTAGATACCAGGAGTATGCTTCATATTAACTATGGACCAGGGACAATGAAAGTCTCAGCTCATCATGAACTGGAGGTAGCAAACACCAACTTGAGTGGATAACTGAAACATCGTGCATGGAAACAGTCTCAAAATGGCGATCTGCTTACTGAGGACCAGTAAACTTTGCACTCTGAACGGGTTCCGTATGCGGTGTGACTTAAACGTCATTTCTATCCACAAGTAAATGCTTAACAAGACTGTTCATTAACCGGATTTGAGTTTATTCAGTTCATCTTGATGAAGCACCCTGCAATCAAATCGTCATGATGAACACAACAGCCTGCAAAATCATGGGGACTTCATCGAGCTGTCCAGCAATTCCTGCCTATAGCCCGTTCATTTGAAATAACGTGAAGCCTTATTTTAGAAACCGAAAAAGCATTGGGAAAGACTCAAGCAGTATGCTACCCGACATTCTGAGTTTTCTGTTTCTAAACACTGGTGTCTAACTGCCATACACCACTCATGGAGGGAGAAGGCTGTAATAAATGATGAAATGAACAAGAAGAGTTTGGGACTTAGTGCAAAAATACCTATGGATCTGGAGAAAATGCCCAAGAGCAAGATATCCACATCTTCCAGTACATCGCATCATCCTGCTGGATCATCCCGTCAGCCATCAATGAGGCTGACACAATGTCTGTTGCGAGCATCACCTAATACAAGGTCAGTTTACAGCGGCAGTCAAGGGCTAGCTAGCGAGTCCACCCAAAAAGAGACGACGAACTCGCCAGTGAGGTTTGTCCTGTGCAATTATCCGTGCGGTTGTCCACGACATGCAAGGTCTCTCTCCAGGAAGGCTTGATCTCAAAAGGTTCAAGGTGGAGTTTCGCTCTGCCATGTCGTAGCGAACTAATCCGCTAATTCTTCGCCAACAAGGGTGTGGGATGGAAAACAATACTTTCTTTGCGAGAAATGTACTCATTTGTAAATCAATTTAGCGAGAGACTCACGGGAGACTCAAATTAATTTCTCGTTTATGATATTCTACAACTAAATGCATTGCACACGGGCCACCCTATGTTTCAGTTGGCACGATATTCGAGATATCGCAGTATTTCATAATTGATTTGCAAATGAGTGGATTTCTCGAAAACAGTCCAATTGGGGTTCAAGTAGAACATAATGTTGACGGAAACTCTGGGACTGCGCCTACCTGATCAGCCCCAAGAAGGGCGAAACCGGTCGTGGGCTGTCGAGGAGTTTTTTACCAACCTTGTGAGTAGTATCCTGCATGAAAATACTTTCTTTGGTTACCGAGGATCCACAATACCGCACTGGTGCATGCCACAATCATTTTAACCTGATAAATCCTGTCCGCTGCTCGAGCGAATCTGACTTAACACATAATACTTACTTGCGGACCATCTCATTCCACAAATACTCCGGCCAGTTGACGCCTACTTCACTACGCAGACAGTATGATCAAATATCTTGACATTTTATAGGTTTCATA
The DNA here is from genome assembly GCF_000715545.1 of Opisthorchis viverrini. Lineage (NCBI taxonomy): Eukaryota > Metazoa > Platyhelminthes > Trematoda > Opisthorchiida > Opisthorchiidae > Opisthorchis > Opisthorchis viverrini. The sequence continues at coordinate 510,655 of NW_008751847.1, forward strand.
GTTTCACACCTATGGTGTGAGGCTACTCTCAAGAACGTTTTTGGACGCGACCTGTGTCACATCAAGGATCTAGAGGTCTCTGGGTTACTTTGATAATAAATAACAACTCTTTTATATTTTCAGTTGAAAAAGGCGCCAAATATCTTGTTCCCCCCACTGATGTTGGTTTGTTCAAGAGTAAATAGGATAAAAATGCTGATAACTTTTATGCGTCGAATTCATCCCGCCAGATACGAAGAATTAATGTACTGCTGTTCAATTCTGAACCCCTCAGTGGTGTGTGCTTACAAGACTTCTAGGAATATATCTGGTGTATCCCATTCATGGTTAAAGCGAAAATTCTGCCGTTATTTTATTGCCTATTTCTAGATCTGTCTCGTTTTCCCGCCGACCACTTCGATATCCTAGCTGGCTATCCGTTATTCCCTTGTTAGAGATCCATGCGTGGCATGATTCGTTAGGACTGGCCTACCGTACGGGCAAAACTGCACATCTTCATTCACGAGACGTTTATCAAACCTAATGATAAAACCAAAAAACACAAGTAAACGTACTCACTTCAGTGTACTTGGTTAGTCAGTCCTCTGGTCAAACGATTGGTCATACCACACCAAGAATACAACGTTAAAACAAGCTATTCGTGTCAATTTAAGCAGAAGAAATCATTCACAACAGGACCATCCTCAACAAACACACAAACCATTAAACCGTCACTCGATCTGGGGGATGTACCTTCCAAAGGAACTATCAAGTGTGACTAACAGGATAGTCGTGAGACCACATTGAAATGCCGACTCTTGGGACACAGAACCATAATCAACAATGTGAAAATGGTGTCCCGTCGACTGATTAGGGAAAGTTTTCTTGACGAACGCCAAGTCGATTTCTAAATCATGTATAGGTCAAAGGTAAACCACAATCCAAAGCTCACATCGCTGAGAGGCATCAAATCACATGGTAAGGTAGGCGACCACCTGTGGCTAGTTATTACATCGGTTTGTAGATCTGACTCACCCAAAGTATAACTAGTTGAATCAAGCAGCAATCTCCACGACGTGAACCGCTGTGAAAGTGATACACCAAACAGCGTCTTGTCACTGAATATGGCCACACCACGATGATCAATCAAGGTCAAGCCACCAGTTCCAGGATCTCCAGAATTCAAGTAGAAACGCAAACGCTTCTCACTGACTGAGATCAGTTTTATCCAGAAAGAGATTGCAAATCCCCGGAGACCACAGGTACCCTCACTTGGGTCGAGCAGGCACTGCCCTAACCAGAGAAGATCTGACGTTGTGTGCTGAGGTGATTTAGAACGACCTAGAAAACCAGTGATGTGAAATAATTCGACAGCTGATGATTCGTACACATATTAAGTTGAACGAAAGCAAAGATCATTTAATTGAATACCTGTTGTGCTGTTGCAGTTCACTTTTTAAATCAAAGAACAGAAAGACATCATTCAATTAAATCAACTATTCCTTACCCAGCAACATGTACTGGCCTGCTTGCATATCGAAGATAGGCACAGCTGACTTTCCCATGTAATCTGTGGTGGAAAAACGAAAATTGACTCCACGTGGCTTGTATAGCGAGGCCAGGGCGTAGCCTTGAACCCCAGTGTCCGAAATGGACTCAACGCTTGTGAAGTAGCTGTATCTGCGTCGAACCCTGAGTTGTGATGCACTATCCCTGACGATGTACAGGTCGGGAGTCCAGTAGTAAGATGAACCCTGCAGTTGATCCAGCTGAACTCCTGGACGCAGAAAAGAGGAACAGGTATGCAGTCTAGTCAGTTTTAACAAAGATTTATATTGCTTGGAGAGAGACACAAAACTGACATACGCCTGATCGGAGACAATGAACTTTTTGTTCCTATATGCAGCTGACCGCCACCGAGTTTCCAAGCTATTTTCTTGCACATTCACTAGTTCCACATGTCCACACTTCACTTGGCAAAGTTTACGCAACTGCATACACAGTTCGATCAGTTTTCCACCTTTTCTGATAATCGAAATCACACAGTAATCCTGTCCGGGCGAATCACTCTGGTTAGTTCTACAGCCCTGAAGGCCCTTACCCTGCTCATAGGTGAGTATCTTACCATCACTCCTTTGTCGAATGCCACATCCCCCGAATTATGTCACCTAACAAGGTGAACTAGCGGTTTTCGGACGTTTTGAATAACAGAGAGTCGGAATGTTAGGACTCTTCTATCAACTGGCCTTTTCTCATTACTTATGATATTTGTATGCACGTGAACTCAAAAAGTACAAAAGTGATTTTGGTTAATTATCCTCAAGATTCCCATTTTACTGTGCATTGTTGCAGACCAGAAAGGTTGGTTCGATCCCCGTTGTTTCGATATTCATGTAATTTCATGTCGCCATCTTTTTAACCTGATTAAGAAGGCATGCCCGTGAATGAGAACCGGTGAACTTCATTTTATTGCTTAGTTGTTCAGGTTTCAAGAATGTAACTTCATCAGGCCGAAGCTAGCGACTTCCCCACGCACTGGTCTTGCTTACTGCGAAGAATTTGGGCGAATATTATCGACCATTCAAACCGGTTTTATCTCGACTAGCTACATCGTCGAACGGTGTTGAGTGACAGTAGCTTGAAAATGCTACTACCGTTAAAGACAGTCCTTTCCCCACCACGCTCTTTGAAACCTCGCTGTCACAACAAAAGACAATTCGCAACCTGATTGCTAACGCTGATGTTGATCGACTGGGTCAACGTGCCGTCCACGGAATGAAGCGACGGAAGAATTGCTTGCTTAAGATAGGCCACAAAATTGCTGATGTACGCCACTCATTGACAGCTTTGAGTCAGAATATCCTTTTAACCGAATAAGCCATGTCTTGACAACGTGCCACCTTAAGGTGGAGTCAGTAACTACATGAAATCTACTTGCTGAATTCCGCACACGTTGTTTTGATTGACCAAAATGGCATAACTCAAGAAGAGATCAGTAATGTTGCGACACTTTTCTCTCTGTCCTGCGCATTAATCTGTGTTCCCGTCACATAAAATCAATTGCCAAATTTAGTTAGCAGTTGGGCGTAATTCTGTCTCATCTTCATATTGATTATCATCATTATTATCAACATTACTGATTGATTAAGAGTAACGAAACATTTCAAAGATGGAGGATATCAAAACTCAAAAACCGAGTTATAGTAGGTGTATAGGTTGCTAAATTTTGCGGGAAATGAAAACATATCACAGCAAACTTACGCTCGTAGCCCACAAACCGATGACTCTCAAAATCTGCCAGTGAACGATACCAGAAAATCAAGTCATTTAGGGCGACATCAACAGCTGAGTTGTCCACGGCGTAACTTCCGATCAAGAGCGTCTGGTTGAATTCTCCGGACCTAAACTGCTGGCGATTTGGTGGCGCAGCAACTGGCAACACGTGTACTTCCAATCCATTGAAATAAGCCCTGACGTTCATATTTGCATTCTGAATTGCTATGGAAACTCCCAAGTTGAACCACACATCCCGAGGAACTACTTCCACGATGCGAAATGCACTGGTCGTCCGATTGAAAACAGCTGAAATAAATGTAGTTGAGGGGAGGATTGTTTGTTTCATGATGACTAGAAAACCAGCAACAGAGATCCTTTCCCTCTACGTACAGGCTACCTGCTGTTTAACTGCATCTGTCCGATGACAGAATATCTCGACAGATCAGAAACCCACTTCGCTGGGACATAGATTTTTTACTAGGGACAAAATGGTGTTTACTCAAAGCTTCTTGTGAAAAGCGCGCTGACGCGCCAAAAAGCACGTAATAAATTAATGGCACTAAATTCACTTTTACTTTGGTTTTTTATTGTGATAATGAAAGCACAATTATGTTGCGATATTCCCTGGACAAACAAAAAATAAGGCCTAGGATTTCACCAACTACCCACTTTTGCGTTCAAATTTAGTTTTGACGGAAGAGTAAACCGAATCCAGCTGAATCTTTCGTTTATGAAAGGGCTTTCCAATAACTGGATGTGTCACAAGACCACCTCACTTTTTATTTGGGTACGACATACGATAGACCGCAGTACAATGTTCACACGTAACACACTACTCATTAGGTTGCCGGAAACTCTCCGACTGCCCAGGACCGGTTTTTCTTACTTATTAGGGTTTATCAAATGACCGTAACCGCTGAGTTGTGTACTACGCCTATACAATGTATTATGATACCTCAAATATCCTACCAACTGAAAACAATACTCATAAACGAGAGATTCAGCTGAGAAAGAAATTGGTATGCATATCTTTGTAATGTACTACTCATAAGGTTGCTGAAAATCCGTCGACAGCCCACGACCGGTTACGCCCTTTTTGGGGTTCGTCAGGTAGGCGCAGTCCCCGGATTTCCGTCAACCTTATGCCCTACTTGAAACTAAATTGCACGGAATTAGCGAACATACACTCATTTGCAAACTAATTTGGTTTTTCGAGAGACTCACCTGAAATCCAGCTGAATCTCTCGTTTGTGATGTTCTCAGGCAACTGAATGTGCTGCAACTGAGCGCATCCGTCGAATTTCCTGCATTTGGGTTCAGGTAAAACATAAGGTTGACGGAAACTTGGGGACTGCGCCTACCTGATGAGCCCCAAAAAGGGCAAAACCAGTCGTGGGCTGTCGCAGAGTTTTCAGCAACCTTGTGAGCAGTTTCCTTTATGAAAATATACTGCGATATACTGCGAATATCGTGCCAACTGAAACACGAGGCGCTCTGTCTGCAGCACATTCAGTTGAAGAACATCACAAAAAGGAGGTTCAGTTGAGTCTCTTGTGGAAGACAAACTTATTTACAAATGAGTGTATTTCTCGAAAACAGTCCAATTTGGGTTCAAGTGGGACATGAAATTGACAAAAACTCGAAGACTGAGCCTACCTGATGACACACAAGGAGGATGAATCCGGTCGTGGGCTATCGACGAGTGTTAAACAACCTTATGATTAGTGCGTTACGTGTAGACAAGTTGCGGGGACACCTCAAATTATTCCTCCAACTCGAACTATTTGAATAGCAAGCATCGTGTTGTTTTCTTCAGATCGAAAATTTTGTGTTGTGGTCGACAGAAGTCGAATAATGTATAACTACCGGACAAAAGGTGACGATTGGTATCCCTGTCTTCCCGACGTTTCCTCTTCAGTGACAGTGGTATTGAGTCGTTTATCTACAGCAACAGCGTGCAATGAAAAATAATACTTTGGCTGGAAAGTGAAAAATTGAGGATTTTTTGCACGCGTTAGCAGTGTGTGGTATATCATGAAGTAAGGAAGATACTACTCATAAGGTTGCTGAAAATTCTTTGACAGCCCACGACCAGTTTCACGATTCTTGGGGCCCATCAGGCAGACACACTCCCCGAGTTTCCGTCAACCTTATGTTCCACTTGAGCCCAAATTGCACGAAATTGGCGAAATACATTCATTCGTAAACACATTTCGTTTTGCAAGAGACTCATGAGGCGGCCTGGTGCAGCACATTCAGTTGCCTGGAAACATCACAAACGAGAGATTCAGCTGGATTCTAGGTGAGTCTCTCACAGAACCAAATTTGTTTACAAATAAGTGTATTTCGCTAAAGAAGATATTGTGTTGGGGACAACCAATCTAGACGTTACCATCACGCAAGATATGTCACCTTACAGTTATCAGTATGGACTTCAAGTTCCTACTTTTGGGACACATCAACATAAGCTGAGGTATATTGCGGTCTATTCGAAACCAGAGACTGAGCAAGTGATGCGTATAAAGTGGTCTTACACTTTGTATGCATCCCACGTTCCGTCGTTGAAGTCTCTTTGTATGCATCCCACGTTCCGTCGTTGAAACAAGCATTCAGTTTCATAGTTAGAAATGATGTGACTCAATTTTCTCACTGCAGAACTTTTGTCAATCAGCTGAGTCATTCCAACCAGTCAGTTGAAGATATTTCACAAAAATGGAATCTACTCTTTTCCTCATCTAATTAGCACTCACCAAAGAGATTCAATGTCTGCTTGAAAACGGTCAAACGTAAGCCATCGACTAGTTCGAGAATGTCCAATGCTATCTGCTCGACGTCCAAGGTTGTTGGTATAATCATCCACACGCCAAATGACAGACCATTGGTACAAAGATCCAATTCGGCAGGACAGCTTTTTTGCTCAAATTTATGTAGCTATGAAAAGGGGTTGATTCAAAAACAAGTGAATATGTTACGAACCGCACATTGGTCAGAAGGGATTTCACGAACGTTTTCACAACCCTAGAATAACCCTGGTCAAAATTTGCTACAAAAAGCGATTTAAAGCAGCCTCTAATTCACTCACGTAAAACCATTATCTTATATTTTATTCGCAAGCTCCCTATTACACAATTCAGTAATTTTTAAGTCCGCGAACGACACAAATAAACAGACTGATGCACTTTTACCACTTAGGCTTTCTCGCCAGTGTACCGATTGCCCTATAATTCCCAAGAATACAATCCCCGTAAGTGCCAAGAAGGCTTTGTTGCAGCCATGTGCAACAGTCCCGAAAAGACCTCGCATACAATTTTACGATGACTCTTTGACGACTCCTGTCGAAGATCATCAGCGCGTACTTGTTGCGCAACGGTTTAGCTGCCACAGAATCGCTCATCTATGACTTGGGGAGGCGGGGAAGCTGATACCGTTGATGCGTAAGTACAGGCTTATCAGTGGACTTCTTTTATGGCAGAGTGGGAAAGGAGGTACGCACTGAAGGCGATAGCTTGAATGCACGAGCGCCATTGAGGGCGCGACTGTCTGACCATGCCTCTAAACATTGATGTGTCCCATCTAGGAGTCTCCCTCCAGGGAAACGGTAATGATTAGTGAAACAGTCTCCTGGCAATGACTTTCAGACTTCTTCGCCAAGTCATATTTTGACCTATGCCGGCTCGTTTCTACCCTTCGCGCCATTGTGTGAAAAAAGTCTTGCGAGGACGTCGGTCGAATGGATACGCAGTAGGTGACCCGAAAAATTATCCGAAGACATCGACAGTCAAGCACTCAAAGTCTTTTGACGTTTTCGGCGCTCAGATGTCAGCTTTCCGACCCGTATAATAATGGGAGCTTACCACAGCAGTGTAAACCTTACCCTTAACAGATAACCTGATGTCGAACGATAGACCGGCAAAACTGGTTGGGATACTGTATAAATTTAGGAGTTTCATCAATAAACCGACAAATAAGCTGGCTCGAACCAATTACCAATGCATGTTACTCCTTCTGGCTACTCGGTTGTTTGTCGTGCCAAGTCTGATCTATTTCCCAGGATAACCATTTAGGCGTCTGATGAAAAGCACTGCAAAATTTGGGACAGTCTCATCTAGGAGTGCGCCATTGTGTGAAAAAAGTCTTGCGAGGACGTCGGTCGAATGGATACGCAGTAGGTGACCCGAAAAATTATCCGAAGACATCGACAGTCAAGCACTCAAAGTCTTTTGACGTTTTCGGCGCTCAGAGGTCAGCTTTCCGACCCGTATAATAATGGGAGCTTACCACAGCAGTGTAAACCTTACCCTTAACGGATAACCTGATGTCGAACGATAGACCGGCAAAACTGGTTGAGATACTGTATAAATTTAGAAGTTTCATCAATAAACCGTCAAATAAGCTGGCTCGAACCAATTACCAATGCGTGTTACTCCTTCTGGCTACTCGGTTGTTTGTCGTCCCAAGTCTGATCTATTTCCCAGGATAACCATTTAGGCGTCTGATGAAAAGCACTGCAAAATTTGGGACAGTCTCATCTAGGAGTCACTCGGGGGCCAGGTCTTTTACTATCAGCCCCATAAAAATGTACATAAATGCACTGTTGCCTAAATCGTAGCGATATCCGAAATACCCCCTAAAAATCCTAGCTGTTTACATTTTTTAAAAATATTACCTAACTGAATGCGACAGATGCCGTAAAGTTGTTACCCAATCTTTTACAGACTATCACGCTGACGTAAACGAACTGAATGTGAACTGAAACGATAGTACGCGTTTGATCAGCTACTCACAAAACCCTTTATGTTTCCATGAGTTCTAGCATCTGGATACTCAAGTGTAACAACTTCTCCCCTCAGTCTCAACAAGAATAAGTTGATCCGGTTTGTCAGCTTGAAGCATGCACCTGCGGCAACCGGATCAGTTTCTTTCCTCGGTACATGAGTTTACATTAACAGCGTGCAGGCTAGTGTATCCACTCGGAGAAATTCTCACGTTACTATCATCCGAAAATCTTCCTTTATTAACTGACGCGCTGAAAGCTAAATACATTCATGAATAGACAACACGTGGTAAAGTTACACAATCAAATCTTGGTCAGTTGCGGTCTCGAATCACGTGCAAAACGAGTCGAATTCGAAACGTACTGTGGCAATTTTTCCGGGGCCCCCATTGGTTTCCCACACAATCCCTTCCCTCAATTTCGCTACCCTCATTCTAAAAATGCGGTTTGGATACCACCTATAGAGACCCTATCAGAAAAGACAAAAAATTTACCGCTTATCAATGACCTGTATGTGTGACAAATGACTCCATTTGAATTTATGGTTATCGCAGTGAGAATCTTTGACTCATGCTGACTGATAATGAAGCACACTGTCATCAACTGGAGCCTTACTACGAGTGGAATATAGAATGCGAGATTTTGCTATTTTTATTGACCGCTTACCCGGTAGTAGACAGCTGAGTGCAACCACCTCACTTAGGGTCGCAAGTATGACTGGACCAAAGTAACGAAACAAAACAATTTGTCGTGGGAACGTACTTTCGCGTATCCATTTTTATCCGCAATCCGGTACTGGTAGAGGTCTCTCTCCGAAGCCAGTTCCCATGCAATACCCTGGGATTCTGTTTGATTTAGGTCACCTTGCATTGGAACATATAGGTCAGAGACGAGGTACATCGGGTTTGGTGGATAGCTTCGGCCCGCGAGTGGGACAAGTTCTTCCACCTCATAAGTGTAGTCATAGAAATCTGCGGATGGTGCTGGGGTCACGGTTGTGGTCGGCTCGGTGGGGAGTTCCAAAAGGTACATTTCTGTGACAGAGAAAAACAGAAGAAATCGTGACCACATGTGCAGAAAGATGCGATATTTATGTACAAACGCTAACAGCACAGTCTTCATAGCTCTTCGGGAGCCGCGGTTACACATCGCCTTTAAAAGTTGAACAGTGAACAAAAATACTCAGCTGACAGCCTCAAGCACAGGTCAGATACATCATAGGTTGGCAAAAATCTTCTGTGTATCTTCCGTATTAAGCCTGGCGGTAACGAGATCTTACAAATCACGAATAAATCCATAAAGATGCATATTTATGTACAAACGCTGACAACACAGTCTTCATAGCTCTTCGGGATCCGCGGTTACATATCGCCTTTAAAAGTTGAACAGTGAGCAAAAATACTCAACTGACAGCCTCAAGCACAGGTCAGACACATCACAGGTTGGCAAAAATCCTCTGTGTATCTTCCTTATTAAGCCTGGCGGTAACGAGATCTTACAAATCACGAATAAATCCATCCTGATCACGGACTAAAAACTGTTTACTACTGCGTCAAATGCAATTTAAGTGAATTCCTATTCAAGTACACACATATCTGTGCTGTCCACTAAGAAAATGCTAGGCATAGCAATTCGGACGGTGAGTAGCTATCAGCAGCCATCCCGACATAAAGATACCATCTTAGCGTGGTGCTACAATGGTCCTGCGGGCTTTCACTGGCTGCAACTTTGTTCCACAAGTTGCAACCATGCTAGGAAGGCTAAAAGAAACATTTGGACCAAGATTAACAAGAACCAAGTATTCGTCCTACGAAACGGTCTTGGGGCCTTCTGTGATAGGAGCTTAAAGGCAGGAGGGTGTTACCTTCAAGCGACCAGCATGTTCCTAATTGTGGAAGCAGCGATGCTGTCTTTCCCCTGAGGAGGGACAGGCTGGAACAGGTGGGCCCCGAAAACAGCGCACTCCGTCTGGCAAGTCATTCTTGAATGTTCACCATCATATCTCTCTGTTGTAGGTACCCTTCCATGCCTCCAAAAACAATTTTTGCAGCGCACACAGCACTCTAAAGTTTCTGAAAATCAAACTCTTCACCTCTGCATCGTCCGCCACACGGAAACTGCTTTTGAGCCCTTAAAACCAAACAGTGGAGGAATAATTCTATAAAATTTGTGTATCGGTTGGCAGTAGATGTTCCCTGGACTGGCGTCACTGGTTCTTGTGACGCCCATTCTGCGGTGCAGATGACAGTTTTTCGGTTGGGGATAAAAACTGTTTGGGATTCTTTTTTTTCAAATCAGCACTGCGACACATTTTGTCCGTATACCTGTGTAAATATATATATAACCAATATATAACCAAGAAATGAGTCCAGAAGTGACCTTACGGCTAATCTATAATTCTGGCAGTGATCAGATGCCTCAAAGAAACGGTACACCCATAACTTAGCCCCCGTTATTTTCGCTTATTCATTTTCTGGACTCCATTACAAAGAATTTTGAGCATCGATGTCATGCGCAATTAATCCTAATTTTAAGTAGGTGGATTACGTTGTCCACATCCCACGACCGGTTTCGCCGTCACGCTCATCACGTAGGCACAGTCCCCAAATTTCCGTCAACCTTATGTTCTACTTGAAACCAATAAGGTTGACGGAAACCGGTCGTGGGCTGTCGATGAATTTTCAGAAACCATATGAGTAGTGCATTACAAATATACATGTATCGCGATATCTCATGAGACGGCCTGATGCAGCACATTCAGTTGCCTGGAAACATCACAAACGAGATATCCAGCTGGGTTCCAGGTGAGTCTCTCGCGAAACCAAATTAGTATGCAAATGAGTGCGTTACGCTAGGTTGATTACTATTACTGACAGTACCGTTCTACAGCTCGGATAACGTAAGTGCGCTAGATAGATTGCAATGGGCTGGGGAGCAGGTTCAACAAGGTTTCGAGCTGTAGCTCAGGGGGAAACTGAATAAATCATAGCGACCGACGGAGTATCAGAACTTTTTGCCTTATACAAATGTTGTCTACTTAAGTTTCAAGCCGTTGAACACTATCCGGATATCGCAAACATTCGGTCAGTTAAACTTTAGCTCCCTGTCTGTAAATCAGTCATCGATGAATCCCTCCGCTGTGTTTGGTGGAACTATACAAGAACGTAGCCGTCTCGATCACCATCAACAAGAATGAATTTCAACGCTCAGGTTGCTGACAGAGTTCCATACTAAACATGTGCTCACAGCAATTTATCTTCTGGCCAGTACGGATCCTATACAAAAGTGAACCTAATTAAACAACTAATCGCAGTTAGACCGATGAGAAGAGTAGGGTTTTCGAATTTTTGGTCAAGAAAGAACTGCATGTTACTGACAGACGGTTGACGAACCACATCAGGAACGTTGGAAGGATGGAAGGAATTTTCTATGTGATACGATGGGATGGAATTCTGTCGCCTCTGTTATCTCGAAACAAAGTAGTTTGGTCACTTTGAACCGTTTTCTTTTGGTACGTGCTGCGTGCTCCAAAATGCTCTATCTCGTCTAACGAAATTCTTATAGCCGGACTAGTTTGTGTCTCCTCACTGGCACACACTCTTCATAGAAGAGATGACTTTTCGTATAGAGATCGGCTTATTAAACCTAGACAAGGAGGCTAAGGCCAATACTGTCGTGTATCTTACCCAGTCCACCGGTGAAAAGTTGGGACTTTTGTAACGGCCAGTACCAGAGTGTGACTGTTGAAATTTTCACACCAAGCGTTGAACTTTCATGCTGCTGTACGCCACTCCCATCCACGGTGCATCCAAGCCATAATGATGTCGCATCCTCGTTGGTACCAAAGTATTCTTCTCCGAGGTAGTTCGCTTTTTGAGCCACAATTTTCCGGTTGATAAGAAGCTGTAAGGAGATTCAAACAAGTTTTGTCTTGTGTCGACACTGGAGTAAGGGCTTCGAACGGCGCTAGCTCAGACAGGACAAAAGTTAGATTCAAAGAACACTGACACCAGGGCCGGAATTCCGTCTACCTGACAGGTTACTAGACAGAAGCAAGCACTACAAAACCAAAATTTTGTTTGAAACATATGGTGATGAAGTCTTTCTTCAGGTATTTTCAAACGCCCACTGTTCTCAGTTGATGATGGGTTTTCTTCAAAAGATGGTCACTCCTTGCACCCCGTAAGTCAAAGATTCGTTTGATCATGAGTTCTGGTGGTTGATTAGATGACCGTTGATCTGTTCGCTGAGCTTGGCAATTAGCTTGCGAACGTTTGGTTAATAGTTGAGGGGACAGCGTCAATGCGCAGATGAGATGGTACCTCCTTCTTACCGCCCTGCATTTATATAGATTTCGAAGAGCATCCTATATCCTCTCATGTAGTTGGCTAATTGGCATGCGCACGTCTTGTAATTTTATTGGCCCGTTCGACACATTGGCAACCTTGAGTTCTGTTGCGTTAACTGAATGTACAGTGTAGGAACAAATGTCGTTCACCTAATGTTTTGTATCGTGAGAAAGGGACAATTGTACAATTTTCAACATTCCAAATAAATAAACAAATGAACCCATACAAGGAACTTCTAAATTTTAACGAAGAACGCACGCTACATCCATCCGGGTCACATAGACGGTACTAAGATTCAACCCTCACTCAGGTCACTTTGACAATTAAATGATGAAACATCTATTTTAAATGAAGGACTTTTGAGATGGCTCTTTCCGTATTGGCCGACATACTGAAGTATTCAACACGGACGCCTGAATGGTCATGTGAGCAATTCAATTAACTTCTGCCTCCAGCTAGTTGTATGGTGCTTGCAGACCTGCTGAAGAGCTTCGTGCCATTCAGTTTTCTGAATCCGGTGGGTTTGTTCTATGGATGAAAGTATTCTGTATGCCTTTGGGGTTCAGGAAGTCTTTGTCACCAGATGGTACGGACTTATCATTTGTCCTACTGGCTCGACTAATTAAATTAAATCGTACGGCGTTTGCCGAGTTTGCAAGTGACAGGTTGTTGCACAGATGCAGACTTCGGATTTTTGTTTCTCATCTTTGCAGTGATCTCAAACTGGTAACTCAACTGGTATATTCGCGCAAGGCAATACTTAAAATAAAGTAAACATCGTCCGAAAAAAAAACAATTTAGATTACCTGAAGCATTTGTGTGCTTTTTCCCCAAGAAACACCAACGTTGACCCATTCGGAGGGTGTCTTCTGGAAGGGGGCTTTTATGGACCACTTTACCCGTTGCGTCCACAGAGTAAAGTGTAGTTCACCAGCGCTTAAATACAGTTGAAAGCCACGCGCCGTTTCAGGTCCTACAAACGAATAATGTGGAATCTATTGAAAAACATGCGGGTGAACGGTGAGAGGTAAATTCATCGAGTGGGGGGAGGAAACTGTTTGCATTACACAGGGTTTAATGAGACGGTCAAGTGAAAGTGTTTTGATCCAAAACAAAATATCGGACCGCCAACACTTTGCCTACCAGCCCGGTGCCTCACAAGCTTAGTTGCAGAGGGTGCTTGTTCCTTGTCACGTTCACGCGCTCGAGCTTCATGACTAATGAATTAATATGCGATGTCAGACCACTGAAACGGCATCCACGGTTAGGCACCAGGCCTCAAAAGTGGTCCGGTATCAGAAACACTGTTTTGGACTTTTGTAATTTACTACTCATAAGGTTGCTGAAAACTCGACAGCCCACGACCGGTTTCGTCCTTCTTGGGGCTCATCAGGTTTTTGAACATCAGGTGTTTGAACACCAGGTGTTTTGAACTTTTGTATCAGCAGAATTTCCTTCCATTTCCTTACACTTCAAACCAAAGACGAGAGAACCATTTCGTGACAGAGTGTAAATGTAATATACGTGGCTTATCAAGGAGATTGAGAGGCCACCTGTCACCCTACTACTCATAATTTTGTTATGTCTCCCCACAAACCAGGTCCGGGTGGTCACGTGACCCATGAATCCATTTTATTTGCATGCCAGCACTGGTTTCCAGTAGGCTAACCGAATAGTTCTGTTTAAACTTCTTTTTATCGCATTTTAGATGCATCTTCAAAATTATTCTTTCTCTTTGATGGCTCAGTGGCCCAGCCAACAAAGCTGGCGCATCAATACTATCGCTTTCAAAACATGGCTGCTTAGTTTGTTGAATTAACTCATCAATCCCTTGCGTACAACACTCGACTATATCTCTCATGTTCTCCTATTTTCCGGTGACCAAAACTACAGCAAATATTTTATGTTTGGAGCTGAATAACTGGTTTGAACTGGACTATGTTTTGCATATAAATCGTTCTTTAGTTCTCAAACACAATAAGGCCTCTCACCGGTATTAGCCACATAGTGTCTCCCAAGCCTTCTTGGGACACAAGTCCGACATAGGCTTTATCGGTTTGTTGCGAATTTAGTAACATACCAGTGTAGCGGTGATACTACTGACGGGAGGGAAGGCAAGTAGTATGTTTTATCATAAATCCGCTTTGTCTCTCTTGAAAAGTGAGATCTATTACGGAATTTGTGGAGTCAATTTGTAGCAGTTGGTTGGATTTGAGCAACAGTCGATGAATATCCAGGAAAGTTCAGGGAGACGCGTTCAAGGAGAAGTTGGATATTCAGTTTTTGTAAACAAAATGCATATGAGAGTTTTGCTTCCCTGTCCAATAGTCTAAATGGTCATTTGGGATTTCCTAATAAATAGCTCCGCAGCTGAGGCCTCCTTCCTTTTCACCATTAGTAGGGATCCTGAAACGGAAACTCCAAGTACACGAAGCATGAGCGGAAGACAGGTTTTGGACTGGAGGGGTAACCACTGACCGCCAGCTCACCGGACACTTGCTGTACCTACCGATGACGGCAGCTCTGTCGCACGTATGTGCTGGGAATTCAAGACTTATTCTCCCCACCCTATAAGCTTGTCCTTCAGCTGATGCTAGGTGTGAACGGACTTTTCGTCTCGAGATCTCCCCAGATCTCTCCAACAATAACAAGATGCTGAAGTTTGATCAGGCCATGAAAGCGAGTTGAACTATAGGAAGCTTGCTGAAAAAAGACGATCTCAAATTAGCCTACATATGTCCACAGGGAAAGATTATAATATTTTTTATCCTAGGCCGACTGTACGAGCATTGGCGTTCATAGGTAGATTGGCGAAGGCCTTTCCTACCAGTACTGCTTCTATGAAACCTCCAATTAGCACTTTTGTGTTAGAAAAGACGAACAAAGATGCGCCTTGAAGTCCGCATATACAACGCTGTCCTAGGTCATCCTGATAACATCGAAATATCAATCCTGGAAGGAGCCCAACTTCTTATCGTTTTTTTTTTGCGGGAGAGTGAATCCCCACACCAAAGGGTCCTTTCTTTTGCAACAGTGGTGATTTCACAACAAAGTTGTTTTTTGGAAGTCATGGGATGGTCATAGTGAACGGCACTTCATTCTGAGGCGTTGAAGCGCAGGTAGCTTGTTCTCTGTTTCAAACAACTCAGTGCCCTGATGCTGGGCCATCTAAGATTAGTTGCGAGGTTTTTTTTAGGTGTGTTTCGAAGTAAAAGTTGAATCAAGAAGCTTGGCTGAAACTAGGTTAACTGGAAATATCGCAGATAAGATCAATTTCGGGTCAATTCTGCATGATAGTTTTCAGAATGGTACATAATTAGTGGAAGCATACGATGTCTTCCTATTTACCTAAATTTGTTCTAAATTTCAAAATTGGTGAGCATCGCTCAGAACCACGTTATCTTCTTCATGTGGCTCAGTGGTGATTGAAAGTTTGCATAAAACTCTTTGGACGAAATTAACGGAGTGCCGAACTCTCAGCAAAGGGGGTTTCGATGCTTGCGTAACAAGATCTTACCGGTTGCCAGGATGATCTCTTTGGATGTCGCATCCGTTTTAAGAAATTGGAGCCAGAGTGCCAAACTCAGTCCATAGTCACAAGCTTCAGCGGAAAGTAGACATTGCTTCAGGTAGTAACGCTCACGTTGCAGGTTCTCAACAAGCTTAACGCATTGAGACTCCGCGGTATTCGGAGTCAAAATGATACTCCTATCTGGTCCAGGCGTGAGTGCATCCTGGAGCATGATTCCTTTCGGCGTCCCGGTCGGACCATCCAATGGGAAGAAAATAGACTCCTCCTTATTGTCTATATCGTCCCGAATTGGTCCTTCCTTAGTGAGCTTACTGTCAAAGTTGTGGAATCTCTCATACACTGCTCGGCTGAGAGGATTCTGGTGTGGTGCTTCATCCTTGATCCATGGTTGATCAACCGTTTCTCGGAATGTCCAATAATGATTGGCCGTGCTCGTGTACCGAACATCTGTGATACAGAGAAGGGATTGCATGCGAGTTTGTATGGTCTCAGACTACTCAACCACTACGTTTTTGGTATGAAACAGAGTTGAGGCGCTCAGCTCACCTTGAAGTGATTCAACTGGAAGCGGATAGGTAGGCTCAGGTGGTGGAGTTGTCGGGACAGTGACGACCTCTTCAAATGACGGCAGAGTGGTTGCTGCGATACCAAGGAACACAAATTATAATAATAATCAATATAGGGGCGGTCAGTCCATTTTGAGCTCAACAACGATCTAGTCGAAATCTCTCTTAACAAAAAGCACTGAGTACTGCAATAGATGTGTTATGATTGAAGCTCATTTTCAGTCAAAAAGCTCCATATAAACTTGGCCCAATCACAGCAATAGACGCTGATGTCATACTCAGGCAGCTGTCAGATCTCACCAAGGCTCTACTCTTCATCGTTATTGAACCACGCTGAAATCGGTAGCCCACGTACAACAACATAATCAATCATTGACATGTGTTGTGCGTGGTCTTAACCTTATGCAGTAATTCGATTTTCGGGTGAATTCAAACTGATCAACCATGTTGAAAATTTGTCTCTTTGGAGTCCAGATGAGACACTCTCCTGGAGCGCCTTTGTACTTTCGCAAAAAGTTGAAAATGATCTGTTGTGATTCCTCATGAGGTAAAGATGAAGAAGCCATCAGGCCGTCATGTGGTTCACTGTCTACCTGATACAGTACGAATAATTTCACACCATGTGAGTCAATTTTGCGGTGATGCAGAACAGGGCAGACACCAGAATGCCTAGAATCCGACTTCTCCCAATCCATTCCAAGAGAGGCTTCGCAAAAGCTCCATATCCTTTTCATTGTGACATCATGACCTAGTGTAGTAACTGTTATACAGGGGCGGTAACGCATCTCGGCCGACAGAACTGTCTTCTAAAAAGTGTGAATAAACCTAATGATCACGCCACAACCTAGTGTGTGTTCCCTCTAAGTAAATATGGAGTTGCCATGAGCTCTTGATCACAACGTGAGACTCTTGGATTGAATATATAAAGGTCGTGTACAGCCTCAAACTCCTGCCATTCCGTGAGTCTGTTGGAAGTATTAGGAAATTTGATAATTTCCAAAACTAGTTTCGCCCCATAAGTAGCTCAGTAGGAAGAGTGATCCACAAAACTTCTGAACACACTGTATTTGCGGAGTAGTCACCGACATATGTCCATGTGATGGGAATCACGTGATCTGGGGACGAATGGTGCTGTCTAAATACTAGTTAAACACATTGCTTATCAGTCACTTGCGAGCAAAAGTTAAATCGTTCAAACCAGTAGTCACGAGGTAAAAGTTTCTAAACTCCCTGAACGCTCACCGCTGATGTTTCTCAATGGAACGAAATAGCTGTGCGGTATTTCAGTATGGCTTAACGTCATCCACGATACAAAGTCTTCATTGCAGATTGGCCGTTTCTAAGCTGAAAATAGTTGGTTGCGTTGAATCCAAATGCCGGTTAATGATATCTTTGGAGTATTGGTGACGGGATTAACTGTATCTTTATGTACGGAAATGTAATTCCTATTTGGCACACTTCACCTTTGTAGAGAAAGTTGCAGTTTTGCAAGTGTCTAGTTCGCCTGAAAAAATGGACAAGAACCATTCACTACTGACGTGCACCGTAAACTAGATTGCGAGGTATTGTAGAAAACCAAACATATATTTAGGTAGTTATCTCACATGCCTATCACATGTGATCTTATCACAGATCTTGTACTTTTTAACCACTGAAACCGGCCAACACATGTCCATCATGCTCTTCAATTGATCGTTCCAGCCTAGACTGCTGCATGCCGACATCTTTTTTGTCAAGGGTGGAAACTTCATCATCGGAGCAGTGGTGCCAGCCGCGGTCGAATACCTGTTTACTTCTATTGGCTCAGTGATGCTCACATGTCTATCTGTTACACATTCAGAGAAACCAGTGTTCGGGTTCTCTTACTACCGAACCATGCGAAGCTATGGACTCACCTTATAAGATATATATATGGCTGATTCTAGCAGCCATGATCAAGAGTTTCGGACAGGCTGAGTGGATGGGGCAGTTTTCCTCACAGAATTAGAAATCCACGGTTATGTGGTCTAGGACAATCGATGGCATGGACGCCTCGGTACGTCTGGCAGCTGGCAGCCAGTTGACACGACCACCGAGGATACTCATTGAATTTTTGAAAAGAAATAGCCAATCAGGAATGTTCGAATTCCCCTAGCCGCTTGCAAATTACTTTAACAGAGAATAGTCTACGTTCACAGAACCGATGAGTACAGGCGGACAAAATAGTTGTACCGATAACAACGTCCGACAATATAACTCCACACAGAGGGTGCCCCTCACAAAAAAGTGGACCATTTTAACAAGAGACTGATATTCGCATTCGCTGCCCGTCAGCACTGATGAATTCGGATTTGTTCTATTGTCAGGTTCTCACTACCAAATTAGACACGTACTGTCGCTGTCCTTTACTCCAATCTAACGTATCCTTTTCGAAAACATAAAACAAGAGGAAAAAATATAGACACATTTCCTTACTTGGTGCTGCAGGAGTAGTTGCTGGAATGAAAAAAGTAAGAGGCTGTTATTAGCTGAGGCTAGAAAAAGACCACTCCAGGCAATGATCTTGATTGCCAGGATGATGTCGTTTTGATGTCATGAGTACTTAATACCGCAGGCGCGCTCAAGCCAATATAGCCTTTAGTTAATGGATTTGATACTCGTGAAAATTACTAGAGTTTCACCTGGAAACATTCCCCACAGAATGATACTATCTGTTTGTTTTCATTCCACTGTAAGCGATAAAAGATGGAATGAAAATTGAATGTGGTTTAGGAACCGACTGATTTCAGCGTCATAGCGCAAGTACCAGCTGGATGGAGGCTGTCGAGTCAGTATTTGTTAAACCAGGAATTTTTTTAACAAAAAGCATTGATTTACCTTGCAGAACAATAGCTAGTGATCCATTTAATTTGGTAATCTGAAGATAGCTGGACACAGATAGATGGACACAGTGGAAGGACCAAAGATTCAACACTCTTCAATTATCTTAAGTCTAACTCAACTTCGCTCAGCTTTTTAATTATCAAATAAAAACTGAGCAAATTTTACAACATTCTGCAGGACCGAGACTCGCCGCAACTCTAATGTACAGGACTTTTGCCCTGAAGGACTTTATACACCTAACGTTGATGATTGGAAACCATTTTATCCATTAATTTAAAAAAGGTTTAAACAAGAATCTAGCCTACTGAATCAAATCTACCGGCTTCAATTGATTGGGCGCACCAGGAGAAGCTTAGAACCGTTCAATTGAGAGTGATGTAAACGTCAAAGCTCGGACACTTCAAATCCCTGTCTGCTACACGACAATGATCCAAGAGATAGTGAAGTTAAAGACCAAGAGATAAACTTGACGAAAGTAAATGAACTTCCAGGAGGTGAAAGGCACATTTTCGTCGAATTCATATTCCTTTTGATATAAAGTAGTCACCGACTTCGACAAATACACCCATTTGCAAATCAACTACATTTCCACGGGAGACTCAACTGAGTCTCTCGACTATGCTTTCCTTCAACTGAATGTGATACACACAGGCCGCCTCATGTTTCCGTTGGCACGATATTTGATATCTCGCAGTATATTTTCATAGGGGGGTTGAAGGGGGGAATATCATAAACGAGGAATCCAGCTGAGTCTCCCGTGAAAACAAAAGTGACTTGCAAATGAGAGTAATTGTGGAATGCGATCCAATTTTGATTCAAGTAGAACATACGTCTGACGGAGACTCGGGGACTTCGCCTACCTGATAAGCTTCACGAAAGGCGGAACCGGTAGTGGGACGTCGAAGAGTTTTTAGTCGCTGACTTTTTTATGCGCCCAAGTCCTCAGAGGTTGGCGTGCCCTTTGGATTCCCTGGCACACACCATATCAAAGCCTTTTTGTCTTCGGGAAGGGATAGCCGACTAAAATAGAGCTGTGTGAAAAGTATTTCAACTGGATCCGTAAAAATTTAGCCACCGCTACACGGCCATAAAGAGTCTTCAAAATTTCTTCTTCCTCCAGTTTTCGGAAAACGTGTTTACAATAGACAAATTGTGAGTAGTCACCGAGCGGGAGGGTAAAACCCCTTGATTATGGAAACGCATGGAGTGGCATGAATAGAACCGTGGAAAAAGAAAGTAGCACGTTGCTCTGAACTTTCGAAAATCCAATGAAAATTCTGAACTTGACGCGATGATCGGACACATGTGAAACCGATATAACGGATGCGATTGTCGATCATCTTCGAATTTCGCAACTTGACTAGCCAGTGAAAAAACCCAGCGGTAAGTTCTCCCAAATTCACGTGTTTGCATATCTATACGTTTCGAGCTTTGCCTGAAACTTACGCAGGCTTCGCCCATGTACGTGACTACCCAAGTGCTCGGTAACATAGATTATTCACTAACCTTTCGGATATCCGATATCGGTAGCGTCAATCGAAGCTGTAACTGAAACACTTGGAAAATAGGCCAAACGGGTAAGGCGAATGATTGATTGAAGCTTGAGGACCATATTCATCGGAAGGACTCTCGAATAGAGTCCCTTGGCTGAATTCCGGTAAGCTCCATTGTTTATGAAACCATCGAATTACATTTCAGCTAAAAGGTCTAATCGTTCGGTGAAAATGCAGTTTATTTAACCAACCGATCGTCATCTTTTTGGATCCAACAACACATGAACCACGAGTCTGACTACTAACCGTAAATCAAATTGAAACAGGTAACCAGACATCAAGAAGCTCGGGAAACTGAGGACTTCCATCTTTGCTGGGCATCATCCAGAGAGATAGGACGAATCAATCACCCGAATGGTTTGGCTCGCTGTTTCAAGCTGTTGACCCCAGTAGTAGGAATTGATATCCTACTCCACCTGTCACGACAAAGTTCAAGGCTTCGGGTAGTATCGTGTGAAGCTGGCGTTTTCAAACGGCTAACAGATCTGCGTAAGCAATGTTAAATCGATTGAGTCCTATAAACTTATTGATTAATCATGTAGAGTATCATGTAGCCATCCCTGCTGGGGACCTGTTGAGAACTCCTGTTGACATCTTGCGACCACCATAGCAGATGAGAAGCACGCTGTTCTAAACCCGAGTTTTCACTAGTTGGTTAGCACAAATTTTTTTCCACTTAAAAAAAGGTCTGATTGACCTGAAAGGTCCATTGAAAAAATTCCCATAATAAATTCACTTAGTTGAGGATGTCTTTTCAGATAGCACTGACAAGGAATGTGTGGAGTTTGGAACGAAAGGGCACTTTGTTCTACTAGGGTACTTAGAAAAAGAGACGTGGATGTACAAAATGGCTTAACTGTTCTAGAAAAATTAATCTAGGCAGGAAATTCTGGATCAAGAGAGAGAGAGAGAGAGCGTGCATGGACGCGAATAAAATAAAAAACGAGTCAGTCAAACCAAGTTGACCCTTATAAAAACCAAACTGAATCGCATTCAAGAAGGAATGTGTTTGCTACACTAAGCGAATGCAACGAAACGGTTGTGGTGCTTGTTGCATTCGAGTATCAAACAGACTAGTAGAGACGGTCATGCTATTGTGAGTGACGGATGACTGAATGTGTGTGTGTGGCAAAATTGCAGTTGACGATTAAGGCGACCGAAAACTAGTTTATCGAGAAAAATGAGCAGGA
Source organism: Opisthorchis viverrini (assembly GCF_000715545.1). Classification (NCBI taxonomy): domain Eukaryota; kingdom Metazoa; phylum Platyhelminthes; class Trematoda; order Opisthorchiida; family Opisthorchiidae; genus Opisthorchis; species Opisthorchis viverrini. Next base: position 532,736 of record NW_008751847.1, read on the forward strand.
TATCAGGTCAGATTACTGGTGCAGTCAAATTTAATGGAGAAGGTCAGAGATCAACCGAAAAGTGGCCCACGAAATCTAAGCCGTTTCTGGTGGACAGTCTTCTAAGGCGTATCCATAACAAATCGATTGAAGGAAATAACATATCCCTGAGGTTTGGAACCAACTGTCACTGTTCACAAAAGCATNTGAACAAAACGCTAAAAAGACCGGAGCATGTATGCAACTGGAGAGGAAAACTCAAATGTTTAGGTGGGAAGGAACTCTCGGGTAGCAACATTGAGATGCATTTGAGGACGCGCTCGTGGTTTTTGCTTGGCGGAATTGGCTGGTAACTGGTCGTCAGTATGTCGCCCAACATACATATCCGATGTGCTTTGGAACCGAAACGGCATCCTATGGTCTGTAATTTATAACCTTGCCAGACACTAAAATTTAAGCGTAGCACCAGATTTTGTGTTCGCGCAATCAAAACGAATGCATTTTCCACAGAACACAATTTTAAAGAAAACTTCTAGAACCGAAATTTTGGATACGTGAATCAGTGCAAAATCAGATGACTGTTATTGAATAAACAAATAATGCTGGAACAATCTGAAGCATGGCTGACTGATATTGTCTGAAGAGAATCCGTGAATTCAAGCAAAACTTCATGGGTGATGAAAAGAATGACGAGCTCAGTCCACGAGAAATGCATGACAGAGGTGTCTTCTTAGTAGTGAATGCTCTAACTTTTGAAATGATATAAAAACCGAATAAAGGAGTTTCGACATATATAGTTGTAATGTACTACTCATATCGTAGCGACTGAAACACGAGGCGGCCTGGTGCAGCACATTCAGTTGCCTGAGAACATCATAAACGAGAGATTCTGCTCGGTTCCTGGTGAGTCTCTCGAAAGAACCAAATTAGTTTAGTTGGCAAGTGTAATTCGCGAGTTTCAACATACCTTTTTTTCTCGGTCGAAACCTCTTCTGCCGTAGTGGTACCATATCACACCGTGATTTGATGAACGAACTTAATGAATATGTTCAAGAACACTAGTTTCCTCGTTTTACCTCTCTCATAGTTGGGATATTACGTTGCGTACATAATGTTAACAGAGGAGGTTAGCACCGTTCGAAAATGAGCAGCGTTTCTGGTCTATAAACATGGACACACTGAAGGTTTAGGTGGAACATGCAAGTTTCTACACGAACGGGAGATGCACGGTCAACCGTAAAATGACTGACCGAGCGTGGCATGAAGCACCTCCATAAACACTGTGCTTGCTAAAAACACAAATCGGCCATATGCTGATAAGAAAACGCTACTAGGAAGGATACGCGCGATTTGTCCCTTCTAAGAAACGTTTTCCGCTGTTCTGCTTTGACATGCATGCCAAAGGGAAGAAAAATATTTTGCAGAAGTGTGGGCGGAAAACTACCGTCACGAATGAAAGCAAGAGAAGATTTAGAACAGAAATTGGTCGCTCACACTCGTGAACGAAGTTGGACACGACACAAAATAGAATCAGTGAATGGTTGATACGCATTAGTTGGCCAAGCGGTCGTCTTTGCTGAAAAGGGAATACAGTTATCCAAAACCACCCCATCTCCTGGTGAAAACAAAAACCAGAAAAAAGGAACTGTCAATATGTGTGACTGGGTATCCTTGTATAGACGTAATCCACTGGTCATGGTTTACCGAAAATTCGTCGACAGCCCACGATCGGTTTCGCTCCTCTTGGGGGCTCATCAGATAGACACAGTTCTCGAGTTTCCGTCAACCATGTGTTCTACTTGAACCCGAACTGCACCAAATTAGCGGAATACACTTACTTGCAAACAAATTTTGTTTTGCGAGAGCCCAAAAACATCACAGATGAGAGATTCAGCTGGAACTCTCGCAAAACCAAATTTGTTTGCAAATGAGTGTATTTCGCTAACTTCGGATCCTGTTCAACAGGAGGGTGAGTCGCTGAAAAACCGGTTTGTAGGGGTCCTTTGGTAGTCTGCTGGTTGACTTGCATAACTCCGTATCGATGGTTTACGCATTTTGGCCATTCAAACAAGGAACTCGCTTCCAACTATGCTTTCATATGGCTAAGGGAAACGTGAAATGCGTAGGGAATAGACTAGCTTATCCATTTTTCGGTGCCCCGCGCTGGCTAGTTGGGCGATTTGTCGCCGTATAAAGCGACAATTTATTTCCATCCAAGCTTAGCTGCTTTTATAATTTTTCCTTCTTGAAAGTGTTCACCGCCGTTTATGCAGTTCTTGGGTGGGGTTGCTGCCTAGAAAATTTACCTTACCTATCTTTACGAATATCTCCACCATTCAGCTTGCAAAATGCTCGAAAGGAATTGAGAGAGCATAGAAACATTGCGCAAAACTCGTAGACTGCTCATTGCCGTTCACTAGGAGGTCACAATCAAAGACACTGGATACGTTTCACCAGTACAGCAAACACAGAGCGCATAATTGATAAGGAAGCGGGCATTCGAAATCAAAAACTAAGCGACTCAAAGTGTGCGAAACCCGCACATGAAGGAAAGCTAAAATAAAATAACACTGATCGACGAAAGTAACTAAAAAGAACTTGTTGTCCTACTATAAAAAGCGCAGTCACTTTATGAGACAGTGAAAACAAAGCATACTCATGGGCGTTCGACGAACTAAGGTTCTCGCAAACAACAATACACAAGCAATGACAGCACGAGAACCTCGTACCATGATTAATCTCTGAGGAATGTTGTGAAAGCGGAGACACAGATCAGTACTCAAGCCGAGGCTGCATCGCACCGAGAAGACGACGAAAAAAAGAAAATCTGAAAATATATATCCCCAATAATATAACACTTGATCCGTTCCCAATGAAAACTAATAGCAGGTGATCAAAAAGCTACTGTCCCTGGAGATAACACAAGAGACATTCAGGAGTGAAACTCGATTAAATGAACAGAAACGGAGGCGGAAAAGGAAACAGAAACAGAAAAGACAACGAAATCAGTGAACGTGTGACACGCACTTGTCGTCGTTGTCGTGGGTGTGGTGGTCGCTAAAACGAGTTCGCATAAAATACAATCAAAAACGGTTGTTGGTTGCTAACCGCTAGGTGTTGGATAACCGGTTATTCAATTGTTTAGATGATGCACTTTTTCCTGATAAACATCTCAAATACAGCGCGAACGGAAAGGTGGGTGAGGTGGACCCAACAAAACCCACAATGACCATCTCACATCAATCGATGAGGAAACGCTAATCACACAACTACAAAGATTTGCGCAGGGACCAATATCTGAACGGTGTAGCCACATAACCAACCTATTCTTCAATCTCAGACCCCCGATGCAATCTGCGTATCGCTCAAATGGGTCAGCTGATTGCGAGCTCAACCGCAACCTACATTCAACATATCTGTCTCCGATGCTATCAACCACATGCAAACAAGGTTGAACAAGAATGTCACCCCAGTGGACAACTACCATCGATGAAATAGTCAAACATATGTCACACCCACGTATGCCTATTCACCAGAGCAGAGGAACCATGGAGGCCGCATCGAACAATGGGCCATCAAATTGGGATAGAAACGTTCAACCAAATAAAACCACAAGTCTATCATTCCTGATAGAATCAAGGAATGCATCAAACGGAAATTTGTCGTGTGCAACACTAAAATAATCGGAACAAAACACAACGAAATCAAACAAATGTCTGCAACGCACTTGTTGGTGTTGTGGTCGTCGTCGTTGGTGTGGTGGTCGCTAAAACGAGTTCGCGTATAATCGGATTAAAGCGTTTGTTTGTTTGTTTAATCTTGTTTAATCAAGTTGTCTTCAAAACCGCTAGTCGAATGTTCAGGTGATTCACATTTTTCACCGCAGCTAATAAGGACACTGAGGATACACAAAGGCTAGTTTTAGTTATCCGAGGGATGTGACCACAAAACCAGGCTATTTCCGCGCACCCTTGAAGGACAGGCGGCGACTGCAATCTCCGTATCGCGCGAGTGAGTCACCGGCTCACAGGTTTCACTACAATCTACAATTTATACGTCAGTGTCAGATGTCGAGGGTCACGAATACTGGAACACGAAGGGATAGGAATTTCACTACCGTGAAGGGTGACGTTTCTGCGGCAGCGAAGAATCTCACATCCGCCCATACCCGCCTCCCAAAACAGGGGGTCTACATCGAGAAGTTGTGTGAAACTTTGGTCAAACTATCCACCAAACATAAACGCATGTCTGATGTCCGAGACGAAACGGAACGGAACATGGTTCAAAAGGAAAATTCATCAGGTGCAATACTGAAACAATACTGAAACAAACAAAACAACCAAATTAACGTCTGCGACGCACTTGTTGGTGTTGTGGTCGTCGTGGGTGTAGTAGTCGCTGAAATGGGTGTATATGAGATGCAATCAAAAGGTTGTTTCCCGAAAACAAGCCGGAACTGAAAAACCTGAATTTCTCAACCTTAGACGGCGTAATCTTTAGTAGTTTCCTTCCGAGTTGAAATGTTATACGAAGTACAAAACGTGAAACGCACTACCCAAACAATGAGATGATGGTGCAAGAGCCTGTTAAGTCGAATCCAGAGGCTTCTGCGCCGCTAGCAGCACGTATATCAGCCGGGTGTCGCGTACGTCGGCCTACGTGCTTTTATGAAACATACCGATCCTGTATTAGCCACTCAGATAGGTCAGGGATAGTGGTCACCATTTCAGATTATCACTGTCATCGTCATCCTCACTGGCGGCAACACCAGATGGCAACACTGGTGCTGCACCATGCATTTGCTCAAAGACTCATAATGAAATTGAGTAATCAACCGCACAGGGAGAGGATCCTGACTAGCCTACCACAAAATTTCTCGGGTTGACCCTTGAATACCTAGATGTGTGTACAAAGATTTTTAAGTAGCAATCACTCGCTTGCATATGAATGTGTCTATACACCGGGAAGACCCAACTGAATTTCTCGTTTACTGAGTTTGTTGCACAAACGTCAGCTCATGTTTCAGTCATTCAGTGCGATATTCAAGATATCGCTGTATGATTTCATAGAGAGTACTACCCGAAATCCGGCCAATTTTTTTTAGGTAGCACATAATTCTCACGGAGTCCAAGGAACCGCGCCACCTTCATGAGCCACAAAAATGGCAAACCAATCGTGGACTCTCGAGGTGTGAATTAACATGCGCGTGAACAGACGGGACAGACATTCTACTTGGTTGGATTGTGGGTGTGTCGTTTTGCCCGGATGCGCGAGGTTCATTGCTAGCAATAACATGCGCGAGACGGGACAGACATTCTACTTGGTTGGATTGTGGGTGTGTCGTTTTGCCCGGATGCGCGAGGTTCATTGCTAGCAATACAATACATATTGCACCGTGAATTCAACTAGTCTCTCTGGTTAGACCAAACGACTCCTCTAAATTCTCCCACAACTTTCGAGTGTACGTCGTGTCACGGCGCAGCTTGTGCAAAGCTGTGGTCAAATTCCGATCTAAAATCGTTGCTCGTGCAGCCGGTGTGAATCAGGTGATTGAAGTTTGAGCGGCGCTATATCGTGTCCAAGTGCGAGTTACTCGCACTGCTGATCAGCCACTCGTGGCCGAAGGGTTAAGTGTTCAAACTATTAGTCAGGTCGTCGCGGGTTCGAGAGTCTTCGGGGTTTCATGAGATGCTCCCAGCCGATGATTCCCGATAAGCCTGAAACAGCTGTACAATGCTTCTCGGCTTTTTAGAAAGGATTGGTGTCACTTAGATGACGAAATCTCTTCCAAAAACCCAAATCTCCTCACGCTACCAACAAATTCTGATCGGCCATCGGTCAGAATTAGAGATGTGTTACGTCTCAGACAGCATGGAAGCCTAGGCACCGCGTAGAACAGACAGCACTGGTGATAGGATCCCTCCCTGAAGTACAGGCAACCATGGATACGATACAGTCTAGCATTACCAATGGCCATGCGTGAGAGACTAGTCAAGTTGTCCAAGCGTTTAGTTCAAGGTTGCTTCAACCACTGGTTGCAGCTACAGCCAGAAAGGGCAGGCTGATGCAGAACAAGAAGGTGAGAGAACAAACACCGGGAAAAGTTAGGAGAGACAAACAAAGTAGCCGAGATGTATAAGAAGACATAACATGACACGTGCGCTAGACAAGACAGACCCAAATAAGAGGCAATCAGTAAAACAAATCACACAGGAATTGTGATAGAGTCCAACATATAAAACGTTGCAAAGAATGAAAAATCTCAACCAGGAGAAATTCTGCCCCTGCTCAAAACGTAACTGGCTTACTGCACCGAAATTCGATTATTTTTATGCCAGATACACTCTTCTAAATTATTGAGTGTACGTTGTGTCACGGGGCAGCTTGTGCGAAGCTGTGATCGAAATGCGATCTGCCATCGCCCGTACACATCCGGCCCGGGTCACGAAAGTTTTCGAACACCGGGTGCGGTATGTTGCGTCCGGGATAACAGGGAAGTCCAGGTATCTCGTAGAACAGACAGCCCTGGCGATTGGGTAACTCCCTAGAATACACACAACCATGGGTACAATGCGGTTTAGTATTACTCATTGTCAGGCTCGTCAATTTGTCCAAGCGTTTAATTCAACGTTGCTACAAACACTGGTTACGGGGTACGTCGGAAACGGGAGGCTGATGAACAACAACAAGGTCTGTGAATAAACACCGCGAAAGTTTAGGAGAGATTTCAGTAAATGAAACGCGTAAATATCACCTTAACACCATCAGTTCGTGCAGAGATAAACAAAGTAGCCCAGATGCGTAAGAAGCCATAAAATGACACGTGCGCTAGACAAGACAGACCCAAATAAGAGGCAATCAGTAAAACAAATCACACAGGAATTGTGATAGAGTCCAACATATAAAACGTTGCAAAGAATGAAAAATCTCAACCAGGAGAAATTCTGCCCCTGCTCAAAACGTAACTGGCTTACTGCACCGAAATTCGATTATTTTTATGCCAGATACATGTGGCCCCAACCTGAACGAACTCCTAGATCCTGACTGTGCAATGTAAGTACTCCCACAAGAGCAGAGGCAAATATTCCATTCGAAATACCCTAACTGGATATTTGTGGCCAGCACCGACTCCACGAACTTCCGTTCATCGAGAGCACGACTGAACTCCATGCCATACTGCTCCGAGATCACATGATAGGTGACGCTCACGTGAACCCTATACATTTCCAATAACATCCAGACAAAAAGCACTGCGATCACACACCTGCCATCACAGGAGATTAGACAAAAGACATTTCGGGGTGTAAATTCGTCGAACGAACGGAAGAATGAACAGAAACGGAGGCGGAAAAGGAAACAGAAACAGAAAAGACAACGAAATCAGTGAACGTGTGACACGCACTTGTCGTCGTTGTCGTGGGTGTGGTGGTCGCTAAAACGAGTTCGCATAAAATACAATCAAAAACGGTTGTTGGTTGCTAACCGCTAGGTGTTGGATAACCGGTTATTCAATTGTTTAGATGATGTCAAAAACGGTTGTTGCTAACCGCTAGGTGTTGGATAACCGGTTATTCAATTGTTTAGATGATGCACTTTTTCCTGATAAACATCTCAAATAAATAGCGAACGGAAAGGTGGGTGAGGTGGACCCAACAAAACCCACAATGACCATCTCACATCAATCGATGAGGAAACGCTAATCACACAACTACAAAGATTTGCGCAGGGACCAATATCTGAACGGTGTAGCCACATAACCAACCTATTCTTCAATCTCAGACTCCCGATGCAATCTGCGTATCGCTCAAATGGGTCAGCTGATTGCGAGCTCAACCGCAACCTACCCTACATTCATCTGTCTCCGATGCTATCAACCACATGCAAACAAGATTGAACAAGAATGTCACCCCAGTGGACAACTACCATCGATGAAATGAAATAACATATGTCACACCCACGTATGCCTATTCACCAGAGCAGAGGAACCATGGAGGCCGCATCGAACAATGGGCCATCAAATTGGGATAGAAACGTTCAACCAAATAAAACCACAAGTCTATCATTCCTGATAGAATCAAGGAATGCATCAAACGGAAATTTGTCGTGTGCAACACTAAAATAATCGGAACAAAACACAACGAAATCAAACAAATGTCTGCAACGCACTTGTTGGTGTTGTGGTCGTCGTCGTTGGTGTGGTGGTCGCTAAAACGAGTTCGCGTATAATCGGATTAAAGCGTTTGTTTGTTTGTTTAATCTTGTTTAATCAAGTTGTCTTCAAAACCGCTAGTCGAATGTTCAGGTGATTCACATTTTTCACCGCAGCTAATAAGGACACTGAGGATACACAAAGGCTAGTTTTAGTTATCCGAGGGATGTGACCACAAAACCAGGCTATTTCCGCGCACCCTTGAAGGACAAGCGGCGACTGCAATCTGCGTATCGCGCGAGTGAGTCACCGGCTCACAGGTTTCACTAAATTCTACAATTTATACGTCAGTGTCAAATGTCAAGTGTCACGAATACTGGAACACGAAGGGATAGGAATTT
>NW_008751847.1:541557-543332 GCF_000715545.1 Opisthorchis viverrini
ACCTTAGACGGCGTAATCTTTAGTAGTTTCCTTCCGAGTTGAAATGTTATACGAAGTACAAAACGTGAAACGCACTACCCAAACAATGAGATGATGGTGCAAGAGCCTGTTAAGTCGAATCCAGAGGCTTCTGCGCCGCTAGCAGCACGTATATCAGCCGGGTGTCGCGTACGTCGGCCTACGTGCTTTTATGAAACATACCGATCCTGTATTAGCCACTCAGATAGGTCAGGGATAGTGGTCACCATTTCAGATTATCACTGTCATCGTCATCCTCACTGGCGGCAACACCAGATGGCAACACTGGTGCTGCACCATGCATTTGCTCAAAGACTCATAATGAAATTGAGTAATCAACCACACAGGGAGAGGATCCTGACTAGCCTACCACAAAATTTCTCGGGTTGACCCTTGAATACCTAGATGTGTGTACAAAGATTTTTAAGTAGCAATCACTCGCTTGCATATGAATGTGTCTATACACCGGGAAAACCCAACTGAATTTCTCGTTTACTGAGTTTGTTGCACAAACGTCAGCTCATGTTTCAGTCATTCAGTGCGATATTCAAGATATCGCTGTATGATTTCATAGAGAGTACTACCCGAAATCCGGCAAATTTTTTTAGGTAGCACATAATTCTCACGGAGTCCAAGGAACCGCGCCACCTTCATGAGCCACAAAAATGGCAAACCAATCGTGGACTCTCGAGGTGTGAATTAACATGCGCGTGAACAGACGGGACAGACATTCTACTTGGTTGGATTGTGGGTGTGTCGTTTTGCCCGGATGCGCGAGGTTCATTGCTAGCAATACACATCGTATTGCACCGTGAATTCAACTAGTCTCTCTGGTTAGACCAAACGACTCCTCTAAATTCTCCCACAACTTTCGAGTGTACGTCGTGTCACGGCGCAGCTTGTGCAAAGCTGTGGTCAAATTCCGATCTAAAATCGTTGCTCGTGCAGCCGGTGTGAATCAGGTGATTGAAGTTTGAGCGGCGCTATATCGTGTCCAAGTGCGAGTTACTCGCACTGCTGATCAGCCACTCGTGGCCGAAGGGTTAAGTGTTCAAACTATTAGTCAGGTCGTCGCGGGTTCGAGAGTCTTCGGGGTTTCATGAGATGCTCCCAGCCGATGATTCCCGATAAGCCTGAAACAGCTGTACAATGCTTCTCGGCTTTTTAGAAAGGATTGGTGTCACTTAGATGACGAAATCTCTTCCAAAAACCCAAATCTCCTCACGCTACCAACAAATTCTGATCGGCCATCGGTCAGAATTAGAGATGTGTTACGTCTCAGACAGCATGGAAGCCTAGGCACCGCGTAGAACAGACAGCACTGGTGATAGGATCCCTCCCTGAAGTACAGGCAACCATGGATACGATACAGTCTAGCATTACCAATGGCCATGCGTGAGAGACTAGTCAAGTTGTCCAAGCGTTTAGTTCAAGGTTGCTTCAACCACTGGTTGCAGCTACAGCCAGAAAGGGCAGGCTGATGCAGAACAAGAAGGTGAGAGAACAAACACCGGGAAAAGTTAGGAGAGACAAACAAAGTAGCCGAGATGTATAAGAAGACATAACATGACACGTGCGCTAGACAAGACAGACCCAAATAAGAGGCAATCAGTAAAACAAATCACACAGGAATTGTGATAGAGTCCAACATATAAAACGTTGCAAAGAATGAAAAATCTCAACCAGGAGAAATTCTGCCCCTGCTCAAAACGTAACTGGCTTACTGCACCGAAATTCGATTATTTTTATGCCAGATA
>NW_008751847.1:543436-590040 GCF_000715545.1 Opisthorchis viverrini
CTGGCAAACAGGTGGAATGTGCTATACCCGGATGCGCGAGGTTCATTGCTAGCAATACACATCGTATTGCACCGCGAATTAAACTAGTCTCTCTGGTTAGACAAAATCACTCTTCTAAATTATTGAGTGTACGTTGTGTCACGGGGCAGCTTGTGCGAAGCTGTGATCGAAATGCGATCTGCCATCGCCCGTACACATCCGGCCCGGGTCACGAAAGTTTTCGAACACCGGGTGCGGTATGTTGCGTCCGGGATAACAGGGAAGTCCAGGTATCTCGTAGAACAGACAGCCCTGGCGATTGGGTAACTCCCTAGAATACACACAACCATGGGTACAATGCGGTTTAGTATTACTCATTGTCAGGCTCGTCAATTTGTCCAAGCGTTTAATTCAACGTTGCTACAAACACTGGTTACGGGGTACGTCGGAAACGGGAGGCTGATGAACAACAACAAGGTCTGTGAATAAACACCGCGAAAGTTTAGGAGAGATTTCAGTAAATGAAACGCGTAAATATCACCTTAACACCATCAGTTCGTGCAGAGATAAACAAAGTAGCCCAGATGCGTAAGAAGCCATAAAATGACACGTGCGCTAGACAAGACAGACCCAAATAAGAGGCAATCAGTAAAACAAATCACACAGGAATTGTGATAGAGTCCAACATATAAAACGTTGCAAAGAATGAAAAATCTCAACCAGGAGAAATTCTGCCCCTGCTCAAAACGTAACTGGCTTACTGCACCGAAATTCGATTATTTTTATGCCAGATACATGTGGCCCCAACCTGAACGAACTCCTAGATCCTGACTGTGCAATGTAAGTACTCCCACAAGAGCAGAGGCAAATATTCCATTCGAAATACCCTAACTGGATATTTGTGGCCAGCACCGACTCCACGAACTTCCGTTCATCGAGAGCACGACTGAACTCCATGCCATACTGCTCCGAGATCACATGATAGGTGACGCTCACGTGAACCCTATACATTTCCAATAACATCCAGACAAAAAGCACTGCGATCACACACCTGCCATCACAGGAGATTAGACAAAAGACATTTCGGGGTGTAAATTCGTCGAACGAACGGAAGAATGAACAGAAACGGAGGCGGAAAAGGAAACAGAAACAGAAAAGACAACGAAATCAGTGAACGTGTGACACGCACTTGTCGTCGTTGTCGTGGGTGTGGTGGTCGCTAAAACGAGTTCGCATAAAATACAATCAAAAACGGTTGTTGGTTGCTAACCGCTAGGTGTTGGATAACCGGTTATTCAATTGTTTAGATGATGCACTTTTTCCTGATAAACATCTCAAATACAGCGCGAACGGAAAGGTGGGTGAGGTGGACCCAACAAAACCCACAATGACCATCTCACATCAATCGATGAGGAAACGCTAATCACACAACTACAAAGATTTGCGCAGGGACCAATATCTGAACGGTGTAGCCACATAACCAACCTATTCTTCAATCTCAGACCCCCGATGCAATCTGCGTATCGCTCAAATGGGTCAGCTGATTGCGAGCTCAACCGCAACCTACATTCAACATATCTGTCTCCGATGCTATCAACCACATGCAAACAAGGTTGAACAAGAATGTCACCCCAGTGGACAACTACCATCGATGAAATAGTCAAACATATGTCACACCCACGTATGCCTATTCACCAGAGCAGAGGAACCATGGAGGCCGCATCGAACAATGGGCCATCAAATTGGGATAGAAACGTTCAACCAAATAAAACCACAAGTCTATCATTCCTGATAGAATCAAGGAATGCATCAAACGGAAATTTGTCGTGTGCAACACTAAAATAATCGGAACAAAACACAACGAAATCAAACAAATGTCTGCAACGCACTTGTTGGTGTTGTGGTCGTCGTCGTTGGTGTGGTGGTCGCTAAAACGAGTTCGCGTATAATCGGATTAAAGCGTTTGTTTGTTTGTTTAATCTTGTTTAATCAAGTTGTCTTCAAAACCGCTAGTCGAATGTTCAGGTGATTCACATTTTTCCGTCGTCGTTGGTGTGGTGGTCGCTAAAACGAGTTCGCGTATAATCGGATTAAAGCGTTTGTTTGTTTGTTTAATCTTGTTTAATCAAGTTGTCTTCAAAACCGCTAGTCGAATGTTCAGGTGATCCACATTTTTCCACCCAGCTAATAGGCATTCTGACTTAACAAATATCAGGAATTCTGTTTTTGGAATCACAATGCAATCGAGTGGAGACTTCGTGTGGTTCTGCCCTCGCCTTTTTTACCTGATCCATTTGTGTAAATACTTATTTCTTTGTGTTGTAATTCCACAAAGTTTTAATCACTTTCCACATTGGTATTACGCCCAAAATGAAACAATATAAAATTTTCGACCGTAGAGTTTCGATTTGTCTTGCTGAATCTAGAAGTTTTATTTCACTGTCAATTTCTACTAATTTCAGGGTCGCGTGATTCACAACGCAACCACATCAATCTAAGAATACATGGCTGATGGTCACGTGGTGGTTATTTCCTCGTGGAGCTTCGTAGCTCATACACCATTCGCCACCATCACTAATCGTGTGGTTCGTTCGTATTTGGAGAGGAACTTTCTCAAATCGATTTCAGCTCACATATTCGATATCCCTAATTAGGCATGTTGTTTGAAGGTTTGATTAGCCGTTTTAGAATTTTTAGTGCGTTGCGCTATGATTTACTCACATTCGAATGGTTACATACAAGTAGAACTGCTAAAAATAGTCAAATCCGTGTTATCAGATACGCTTAGGGAACTCTATGAACGCAATCCTTGCCGAACAGACCAGCAAGGGATTGACTCACTCAAGTCACCAAGGTTCCTACACATCATCGAGAAACGTTTGCCACAAACTCATGGATTCATAGTCACAAAGATTTATGACAGTTGATTTAAAGATCCCACATACCAGGGATCACATCATTTTTACGATATCAGCCGAGATCTATTTTATAACGTAGTTTTTTGCCAAATTTCACAGAAGCTGCGTGTGGTAAAGCAGGTAAAGCTTGAATCAGCGGAACACACTAGAAACAAAATATCCTTACAAACACGACCAATACATCTCTCAGCAATATGCTGAAACCTCAAAATCTGGTCGATACGTTGTTGTTCTCAAACGTTTGGCCAGCTGCTGAAACTAACCAACTTATACAAAGTTTGTATGCACTGACTAAAACGATAAACAAGCTGTAAAATCTCCTAATGTTATGAAGTATTTTGAGTGAATAAAACTATCGGTTTTCCTCCGAATGATCACATTCGAAGGTAACATTTTAATCAGCCGAGTGCCATCTTGTTACCATTGAAGCACGGAAAAGAAACTCAAAACCATAGTAACAAAGATAACAACATGTTCACCAGTGCACATTGTTTCACCACTTTTAAAACTGAAAGAAAATAATAAAACGCTCATCCATGCAACCATATATCATTCATGCATTGTTTTTGCGGTTGACGATTGATCGATTAATCGAATAGTGTCTGGCGGTCACGTGGATGTATATTCCAGGTAGGGAATCCGAGTTTTCCTTACTGGTCTCCGGATGCGCGAAGATGGTGCAGCTAGAGAGCGGAGACCCTTCAAATCAGCTAACTGATGCTTTCGCAAGAAGCAGAATCTGTATTGTCTATTTATCTATCCACGGTTAAGAGATCACCCAAGTAAATTCGAATTTCCAAGAGGTTTTGTCTTGTTGGTGTAGCAAATTGTTCTGAAAGGCCGATAAACACTGCGCAAGTGTTTCATTTTTGTTAGGAATCATCACCAGTGAGCGTCCCACGAAACTCAGAGTTTGGAACCCGCGACCGTCATCCGTTAGTTAAATACCTAACCGTTTGGCTACAAATAACCCATCAGTGGTGTGATTAGGTCTCATTTAGTCCCTAGCGTCAGTCGTCCCGCAGTCACGGAAACCCCATCACGTGATCAAGTATTGGCTGGCTCCTCAAGTGACGACCTCTCCGAGGGAAGTTTCACTCATCTGGTGAAACGACTTTTCCTCAGAGCTAAGCATACGAACAGGCGAATGCATCTTATTCGCCAATTCATTAAAAACCCTGGACAGATGGCCTTAATCCTAGGAGGCTTCAACGAACCCCACTGAGATTGATTTTTTTGAGATGGGTTTTTACCAACAAGGAGAAAATGGGCCCCGCAGTTTGGAAAGTCCCAGATCGATCACTGTCGAAGTTGATTTCGTCCACTATCCCGACGTATCAACGAATTACCCCCAAAAAATAGGTGTCAGATCTAACTGCTATTAATGGGAAACCAAAACGCTTTATCCTCAAACGTGCTCAGTAAGTTCCGTTTATGGTAGTGGGTGACAGGTGAGCAGGCTATCAAACGTGTGACACAACTAAAAAGCATATCAGACAGCAGGCTCAGATACCAGATGGTATTTCGAAAAATAGGAGTATACTTCTATTCCAATGACGCTCCAACTTTCATAACTCAGAGGGGACATGCATCTGAATATGTGGTTAAACTGAGTCTGTGTTTAGTAACAAGCTACCCTGAATCCAAGGTGCTATATACGAGTTAAGAGAGAGAATGCTTCCTTGAAGTGTAATATAGCTGTTGGCCTGTCTCTGACGCCAAATGTTTGGTCTAGCCAGTGGAGTCCAGCGCATCTGACTGTGTTGCCTTGTTTGGTCAGACTACTGCAACAGACACTGCTCAGTGAATTGCTGAAAATAAAGAAATTCAGTCTTCCCCGAATTTAGCCAACAAATGTCGTACACCGAAAACAAGAGGACAGGACAGATAACTTAAAAGACGTACACATATATGAACCAATGGTTGTTGTGACCTTGACGTACTTGTTGTTGTTGTTGTTGTTGGTGGTGGTGTTGTCGTGGTTGTCGTTGTTGTTGTTGTGGCTAGGCGATGTAGGAACATTCATTGAATTGTTTCCGGTGCGTAGCACAAATGAGAATACTTGTTTACCCTTAGTTTAGTGCTGCGCCTCGAATTATCCAATAAGATAACTGATCAAAACCGGAAGACTTATATGCTTGTCTTGGAAACACACAGTGAGAACATCATCATCATCATCATCGTTGACCGTACAATCGGATAGAAACACTGGTAACTCAGAACCGGGTAAGGAGTGAAACAGTTTGGGATCAGTGAACTAAGAGCGAATTGTGACTCCCGATATCTTAGTTTGAAGGACTCAATTCAGTTTGGGAAGAGCGAAAAAGCAAATAATGTAATGAGAGGGACAGCGCGATTGGAATCGCGTCACGGCAATCCCTGATAAAGTTGTCATTCAACCTAGTTTTAGAACTAACATAAAATGGACAAGACCGTTTCTCTCTTCCTCTCAGCTGTAACACCTTCCGGTGCCTAGCTGCCATGCTACCCGAAGGAAGCACGAGGGCTGGAATACTGCCAGGTTGCCCAAGCCTAGACAGCGGAAGTCGAGAGGTAGAAGTCGTGTTCGAACCAGGGACCTTCCGGTCAGTAAATTCGCGCTCCAACCACTTGAGCCATCTCGCCCTCACAAGACCGTCTAGGCCCACTTAGATCAATGTGCATTGCTCAGAAGAATTTTCTCCATAATGTGCGAGTAGAACTGTTGACTAGAGAGTAAACTTCAAGGGGCAGAAGTATTTCTGAAGCTAAACCAATGCAACGAACAATTAAATGATGCGGAATACTAATATTTTCCATAAGGACCAATCGGTTTTGTCACCAAAACATCAATTTGTATAAAACAATGGTTCTGAGGCTCTGAACATAACTGGAATTTGGGTTTGATGGTCAAGCTACTGAAGTCTACTCTGCTTCAGTCGGTCGAAATCGACTGGTTACTACAGCTTTACTGAATATCGGGACATCATTCAACAGTCAACCTGGGGTCAACTCAGAGTCAATCTAGTAGAATACAAATAAAGCAGGAGGTTTAAGCAACAACATTGGGCCAAATATTTGCATCGTCTGCCTCTGGGTTAACGTGTTCAAATCCAAACTCTGCAGCCAGATCGAACTGATAAATTCTTTGAACTTGAGTTTGCAAACAACAAAACTGTTCAACTGACAAACGTCTGAATGCTAGAACAGTTTGGCTCAAAAAGATGAGCACTAGGCTCCGCTTCAGAAACTTTTAAGCAGTAATATTTTTTAGGAAGCATATGGAAAAACAAAGAATTACCTAACTTACTGGAATGAAGTATGAATGTCCAGTGCGACAAATCAATTAAATTAGCTAAAATCACTTGCTTCTAAATGGGAAATAGCTGAAAAGTTTCAAGACCTACTATATACAAGTGGTCTTTTTTTACGTCACAAGCTCTCCAGTACCAAGCAGTGCGTTGTGATGGCGCGGATTGAGCACTAGTTTCCTGCAGTTTAATCGCCCAAGAGATTCTTAAAATTAACTTTGGCGATATCCCTCAACAAGGATTTTTAGCTACCCGGTCACCCACATACTTGATTGTTCAGCTCACAGTCGCTCACTGGATCACGAGACTTGTCTTTTTTCATACTCACAAACCACGTCACATTAAGGTGACTCATCGGACATCCATTGTCTGTACCGTCTAGTCAGCGTAGCAACAACCCATGTGCTGGCACCCCCATGTACACGCAAACGGACCTACTTATGGGGAAACCTAACACAGTCAGCACACACAGGCTCGCGCGCGTGGGGAGCAGGACGTAAATCACTCTCCACAAGCCCACGGACAATTATGGAACACAGAGAAAACACGTTCCCGCCGTCCGTACTTTCACCAAGGGACTCACAGACGATAAGTCCCTCTTTTAACTTGCTCCCATTCCGCAGTACATTTATTTTTATACGTGTTTCAATCCACCACTGTCAACCGTAGTAAATCTTTTATTAGCGCACATACCTTCTGAATTGTATTATGGCCGTCAACTGTGCACTAAAGGATGAAACTATGATGTGTGAAGAAGATCTGTGGGTTACTGGGTTCGGGTGACCAAGTCTGGTAGAGTTGAGAAAACCAAAAACTGTGATCTCAGATTCACCTTGAATGAAAATAGTTCTCTTCCTACAAAATCTCAAAGCTACTAAACTCAGCGTGCACAATCGATGAACAAATAAATAGACAATCTAGCTAAATAAACTGGGAGCATTACATTCAACTTAGAATTCAACGAAATGGTCCATCTAACCCTTACTTGTTGTTGGAGTGGTAGTTGTCGTGGTTGCTGAACAACAACAGAATGCGGCACACAAGTGGACAAAACGTCACAAAATACAAGAAATTTTTTTTAAATAAATCATTCAAACCCTTTGCAGTATTTTCGGGAAGTTTGAACACTGACCCGTGCTGAAGTAGATGTATTCACCCTTATAATTTCTACGTCGCTAACCAACGTCAATTTGCGTAATAGAGGACATGCGATTTATAACACCGGGGCTTTCTACTCCCCGCGAAGGTGAGACCAAAACATTGACAAGAGTTAGAATTGTCAGGTGAGAACTTCACAGTAGTGATTTTATAGGATGTACCTTTCAAACGGTTTCTGTTTCTGCTGGTGAAATTTGGTTCCGAGATGACGACAATCGACTTAACTTACAAAGTATTCATGTGGGTAGAAACAGGCTTAATAGATAAAATTTTCTAGATGGACTATCGCCTAATAAGTTCGAAAACACCCGTAGCGAAATAATCGTCTTTTTCCGAGCTAAGACGTAACATTTCATGATTCATGTGAGTTGTATAACATCTGAGCATAATTTGAGTTGATCTCTATTCAGCTTTTATTGCTTGAAGTTTCGCTTTTGGTATTCGTGTGCCGGCGTCTTTAAAGCCTGAAGTTTTTTTATCTCCCTTAAATTTTACTTCCGGGACACAGTTGACTGCTACTCCATCTTTCAAGGCATGTGAGACCAGATATTTCATTCCTTAGAAAAGGCATATTACTGCCTAATGAAAGAACAAACTTCACCCGGATGAACTGATTTTGAGAAACTTACGAATTTTCAACCCCATTGAATATAATCTGAGGTCATTGCGCTGCGATTCTATAGCGCTGACATTATAACGTTTGCCGTTAGACCAAATCCCTCAGCTCCTTTTGGAACGTGTTTTTGGAGGGAATTTCAGTTAGGCGTTTCTGATGAACAGTTCACCCCAACAAGTTAGGAAACAAACTTAACATGGATCGGTAGAATACAGTCATTTGCATACCAGTTTGGTTTCAACGGGAAAACCACCCAGAACCCAACTGAGTCTCTTGTTTGTGGTGTTTCCAGGCGACTGAATGTGCTGCTCCAGGCTGCCTCACGTTTCAGTTAGTAGAATGTTCAAAGATATCGCGCTACATGTATAGGCGTAGTACACTACTAACAAGGTTGCTGAATAGGATTTGACATCTCACAACCGGTCTCGACCCTAGCGAGATGCACTGATTTTCAAATAAATTTGGTTTTTCGAGAGACTCACCTGGAACCCAGCTGAATCTCTCGTTTGTGATGTTTCCATGCAACTGAATGTGCTGCACCAGGACGTCTCATGTTTCGGTTGCTACGATAGTTGAGATATCGCGATACGTGTATGTACATAACGCACTACTCACAAGGTTGCTGAAGAATTTTCAGTAATTTTCAGCCTCTAACAGTTAGAATCCCGTAAAAATAGCACTCATCGACAGAAAAGCGCGTTAACTTACCGAGGCTTCGAAACCCAGTAATGGTAAAAAGGTGGTGATTTTTGGAGAAATGTCTACCCTACTTTTGATGATTGTCTGAGCATCCACAAATTCGTACTGGTGATACCTACAGACCGAATTTCATCGGAAAAAGTAAATTAGTATTCCACACTTCATCAGTCAGTACACTTTTTTCCATTCCGGACACTAATTGCCCATATCAACAACGAGTCAGTATAACGGAAAACGTTCATCAGATTTATATGAATTTTGTTCTAATGAGACCGTGAATTCGAAGCGCCATGAACAACAACGTTGCTGGACAAATTAATTTCGTACAGTCTCTTCCATGGCAAAAGGCGCAAAACAGCAAAGGCTACATAAAACAGCGCAGCTCACAGCATGTACGTTAGTAAAACAACGTGACCGATCAGAGGGATCAAGTTTTTCTCAGGGTAACCCTTAGATCTTTCCGACCGCACAGGACAGGCCTAAAAACAGTAATTATTGATTATTATGGATTGTTATTATCAACCGACTGATTGATTGATTAATAGTCAATTGGCCTCAAGGGGCTGCCATCTCCGTAATCACCTGCTTCGTCGAAAGACCTCGAAAGATTATCTAATTTCAACTTCTTCCCTTGTCTATCGATAGTTTGACCCGGTATTCGGTCAGCGCCGGGTTGGTATCAGCTGATGTGGTATGAAGTTTCCGCGCACATGCCTCATTAAGCTGCATTCATTGCATCTGGTATAATCCGGAACTGAAAGACCCGGAGTTGACACAGCATAGCAATCTAACCATAACATTTGTCGCCTGAAGTCTACGCAAGGTTGGCGGAAACTCGGGAACTGTGCCCACCTGATGAGCGCCAAGAAGGGTAAAACCGGTCGTGGGCTGTCGAGAAATTTTCAGCAACCTTGTGAGTAGTGAATTACGTCTGTACAAACGACCTTTTTATCAATGTTTAGGCTGATTAATAAACACAGTTTACTGGACTTTACACCAAACGTTCACAATGAGATGAGAACTATCACCGGTCAAAAAGAATTTTACAATGAATTGGAGTAGAACATCCGGCAAATTATGAGTTGTTTGGAACAACAAGAGTATTTCTGTTGTTTCAATGGTGAATTCACTTTAAAACACCTTGAAGCCTTACTACCATGTATAGAATACTACTTGCTCACCAAGTGCCATGTTCCTTATTTTTTGGCAGCCACTGTTATTATATACCCTTATAAAAGCAGGGTCCCTCTGAACTATGAACAAGAGTAGATATCTGGTTATCACCGTGTACCTTCACCTGATTTTATATCTATTCCGTTTAAATCCAGTGCACTAATGACCTGTTAAGCACCGCGGAAACAATTTTAACCGTTTTGAAGTTGCCGCAACGAATAGTTTTGCTCCTAATATTCAGCTCAATTCGTGGTAAAAAAAACTTTCCGACGCTGTTTCATTTTTTCCAGGGCTCGTTCATATTTTTCGGCCAGTTTAGCACGGCCACCTTTCTAGTCTTTTGAACGCAGTTTTCGAGCGATACAAGTTCAGATGCCTTCCAAATGCAACAATGAGTTTGCAGCGGTCTTGGCCTACGCAAGTTGTTTACCCATTATACAGAACTGACGACATTTGCTGGCTAGTTCCAAGATTTATTTTTCGCTCATTTTTTGTGTTTTCCATCTGCCCGAAATTCTTGTATTTAGCTAACCTGATAAAGTCAGTTCTTGCCGACTGAATTCTTCTGCACTTCAGTGCTAATTTTTCAATCGCTCTAGATATTACTTATGAGTATCCACTGCACGCCAGGATGTGCCTTTTTCAGTCAACTGAATATTGATTTTAGAAAATAAATCGTTGTCTGTGAAAAATTTGATCCAAAACAAATTTTCGAATGAAAACTTATTTTGTTTGTGTAGTGGACTAATTGTATTTGACGAATCAATCTTTAAGTCGCTAGTGGTTCCCTCATCACGCCCTGTCTTGTCTGTT
Organism: Opisthorchis viverrini; assembly: GCF_000715545.1. Classification (NCBI taxonomy): domain Eukaryota; kingdom Metazoa; phylum Platyhelminthes; class Trematoda; order Opisthorchiida; family Opisthorchiidae; genus Opisthorchis; species Opisthorchis viverrini. Next base: position 554,083 of record NW_008751847.1, read on the forward strand.
CGTTGGGCAAACGTTTTTTCAATGATCTTTGTAAAATGTGGTAATTATAGGCATGTATTATTCGCAAACGGGCTACCATCCGGCTTCAGCCGGTCATGAGGAAAAGTTCGTGGACTTCTTACATGTAATAACCACCCTCTTGCTGGATGTCACTCTTCAATCCCCACCTGAGCCAACGAATTTCGCACCTCCAAAAATCACCAAACTGCCGTTTGCTTTATCTACTCAGATGCCATTTAGTAGGAACAAACGTCAATTAATTTTTTAAACTTCAATGAGATCATGCTGTTCTTGCGTGATAATTCACAAAACGCTTGTATATATTACTCAAATACACCCAGTTGCAAACTAATTTGTCTCTTCGGGAGACTCACTTGGAACCCATTTGAATCACTCGTTTATGAAGCTTTTGAAAAATTTGGGTTCAAGTGGAACATAGGGTTGACGGAAACTCGGGAACTGTGCCTAACTGATGAGCCCCAAGAAGGACGAAACCGGTCGTGGGCTGTCGAAGAGTTTTCAGCAACCTTATGAGTCGTGCATTATGTATATGTGTTCTTACGTTACAAAAGTCCAAAGAATATGTACCTTAGAATACAGAAAACCAGTGCTAAAAATTGGGTCGCATTTCTGTGTGAAATATCGGCCAACTACAGTTCGGGATGTAAGTTAGACAAAAAGAACTAAAAACTTTATATTACTTGAATCATCTTTGAAGCACAAATAAGAACGCAGTTTGCAGCTAGTTGGATTAGACTTGACTGAAACGACGAAATTGAACGGTCAGAAAGAGGACTTTTAATGCGGGGTTTACGATTGATGCCTAGAGTACTAAATCACACCACGCGACTTTCATACTGCGCAGTCCGTCGCTGGCACGACCAAGAGACCCTGATCGGGCCGTCAACTATTCCGTGTGGCGTGCTGGCTACCGACCAACGCAACTCCGTGCTAAAGTGCGTGTGCTTTTGAATGCCTCTTTGTCTACTTTCTCATTCCACGTTGAACCAAATCCTGAAAGAACGGAAAATGCGTCACTACGAATCTGTGCTCCAGCAAGAACTTGGTGCTAATGATCCCGATCGTTTTTGGAAATTCTTTTGCACTAGTGATGCTGTCCTTATAGTGTACAGTGACAGAGCACTTTTCTACGATAGTGAGACTGTATTTAGTGTCACTGTATAGCTTGAATAGAACTCCAGACTACTACCCGGATGCGAGCTGATGTTCTGGGCTGGTACACTGAACAATCGGTCCGTGAGGCTTGCGGCCGTTTGCTGGACTGTTTGTCTCAAATTTCAGCTGCGACCAGAATGCGAATTTTGAACGCGTATGGATCGTGGAATGCTAATCAATAATCACTGAGAGTCCTCGTAAGAAAACATTTCATTGGGCTAATATGCACTCATTTGCAAACTAATTTGTTTTTTTTTCGAGAGGCTCACCAAATTAATTTGCAAATGAGTGTATATTCGCTAAATTCGTGCAATTAGGTTTCAAGTAGAACATAATGTTGACGGAAACTCGGGGGCTGCGCCTACCTGATGAGCACCAAAATGAGCGAAACCAATCGTGGGCTGTCGACGGATTTTCAGCAACCTTATGAGTAGTACATTACAAAGATTTCATTGGGCTATTTCGGTCATATTGTTTCGTCATTATTTGTGCATGACATTTTAGAACTAAAGCGGTTGTTACCAAGCCCAAAGCATCCCTATGAAGATGTGGACCCCTCCTTCAGAAGTAAAGAAACACTGCTCCACCAAACACCTCAGACTTTTCTGTGGGCTTCCTTGAATCTGACACAAAACCTCATGCGATCCCACACCCCTGTCAACTTACACAACCTTCCTAGAGTTTTGAAACTTCCCGTTTTCCACGTTCCCCTAAATATGCTAGTTGGCCCAAGGACTACTGATTGTGCACGTCTTGTGTTTCTAATTGAGACGGTAATTTTTCCGGAGTGTTTTCGCCAGATTTGTGACGTCGATGCGGTCATCCTGGTTTGGAGGCACCCAAGCTGCCCACAGAGCACACATCAGCTCTATAGCCGAAGGATTGTGGGTCGTGAAATGTCAGCCGACGATGGTCACACCTTGCAATCTGATTAGGTTTTGACCACCGACAGGATTCTCCAAGTGCCCACAAATGCACAGTTATGTATATATCGCACCCTCTAATTCTTATCAAAAGCAGCCGTTCTATTCGAGGTTGAAAGCCCATGTATACGATAATGCTGTGATTTTACTGGGTGGCAATATCGGTGTGACGGTGATACTACTGATGGGGTGCATGCGAGTAGTATGTTTTATCGTAAATCAGCTTTGCGTCCCCTGAAAAGTTAGATCTGTTGTGGAGCATGTGGAGTCGCTCTGTAGCATTTGCTTGCAACTGAGTAACAGTCAATGAATATCCAAGAAAGTTTAGGAAGACGCGTTCAAGGAAAAGATGGATATTCAGTTTTCGTAAACAAGATGCATATGCGAGTTTTGCGCTCCTGACCAATAGTCTGCAACTGTTCAGTTGACATTTTCTAATAAATAACACCGATGCGAAGGTCTTCTTCGTTTCATCGGTAGGGCAAGGCGGTACACACGGACCAACGAAAACTGTTTCCAAAAGGTCGCGCGTGCAACTAGAGACATGTTTCACATTTGTATACAGATTCCAGTTAGTTCTTGGTCAGGTACTTTGCTAAAAATCTATAATGAAGGGCTGCCAAAATCTGTTCAGCCTTGTAACACCTGGTGTCACCTTGTGCTTATTGGGAATAACTAACAGTGCATTATGTAGGCCAAAATAAATCCAGGTTTCTGTACACTTGCGGGTTATGTCAATTAACAGCAAATTTCTCCATAAGGTTACATCTTAGTAGGATCAACACGTCACAAGCAACGTTCTGGCCACCGTGCTGCCACCTGTACTGATCCTCTGGGCTGCAGACAGAACTCAGACTTTAAGCTAAACTGGATGGATGGGTATTCCAGTGAAGTCAGTGCCACATCGGACTTTTTATTTTCGTACCTTTGGTCATCAAATTGGAATCCCTGACCAGTTGTTGTACTTCAAAATGCGCTAAAACCGCCTGACCATCCTTCTCATATTGATTCGCACATATCGACTTATACACACTAACGACTTGTCGTGTTATTATTTCCTTCGATTCATGTCAATCCTTGGTCTAGGATTTCTTTTTTGTGGACAAATGGTTTAACAGTGAGCCCTTGACGCTGTTCGAACCGTGTAGTGTACAGTGTAGGTGAAGTGAATGCTATCCGATACGCAAGTAGCTCTGAAAGACAGCTAAAACGAACTTGGTGATTGGTCTGACCGTTCAACTCTCTGGCAGTACCGCCCCACTGGCATTTTCAAGGCCAGTGGCAACAGGTAAATAGGTCTGGTACTTGCTAAATTATGTACTGGGACCAGTATCAGTGCCCGAAATTATGACACAAGAAGACCTTCCTGATCAATACGACTTCTGGCCGAATGAGCCGAGCATCTGGATAATATATACCTCAACCTAAAGAGGAAAGCACCAGTCGATATGAGTAGGGTGGGTCAATTGAACCCGCCGCACTCCAGCCTCTTTATGCTTTCCAGGAGACGTTGCTAGGCTTAACTAAGTCACAACCGACTTTCAGTGGAAAAGGTGCTCAATAAAGCACCTACATAAAAAGTCGTTAAAATGTAGGGTCCACCTTCAAGTATACAACAAGATATGTGCAAAGATGTGCAACGTCTTTCTCTATTCACTACTCAGCGGTTACTGCTTGGCGCAGACAGTATGTAAGAAAAACTGAGTGTCAAAGGTCAACTAGTTTGTGGCACCTTGGGTCAAAAAAATGAGCGGTCCAAACTGATCCGCGATTATACACTTTACACTACTCATAAGGTTCCTGACCGGTTTCGCCCTCCTTGAAGCTCATCAGGTTGGCGCAGTCCCCGAGTTTCCGTCAACCTATATTCTACTCGATGACTATTACTTGTGATTCTAGTCTTGATTTGATCCGAGCAAAAAATGTTGTGCTATTTGAACAGTTGACTTGCTGGAATCGTGACTACATCGCAGAGATTCAACATATGCTCCGTAGACCAACTAAATGTACTTTAAGTTTACGGTGGAGGTTGAGTAGCATGACGCCATATTTCTACTCTGGCCTGTTTGACTAGACCGTGCGACAGATCACTACCATGAGAAGGAAATCGTGGACGGAGCACTTTGCTCACTCCAAAATTTTTACGCCAGCTTAAGGTAGTCTAATCAACAGATTTTGAAGATTACCTCAAAGGACAAAATTCACTAGAAGATGCGCTTCTCAAGACACACACTGGTTGTGAACTGGACATATTCAGTGAAAGGTGTTCAAGACACGAATATCTTCATGATAAGGCACATTCCTAAGTAAAACCAATGGTCACAAGCCTACTTACTGACTAACATAGAGGTATCAGTAAGCTGCCTACCCGAGTTCCCCCCACGTATAACCGATATCTGTTTGACTTTACCGTCTTACTAAAAGTTAACAATAGGCACAGGACTACGTTTTTACCGTTCAGACATCCGTTTCCACTAAAAGACCTGGTAATGGGCATCCACCGGAAAGTTCTTCTGCAGTAATTAAATCAGGCGAAGTGAAATGTATCAAAGGAAATCGGAGAAATCGAAAGATGACGCAGCACGATGATGTGAAAGAGCTCAATGCCATTCCATCATTCGTATGCCGGTTGATGCCTTTTAACAAACTTCTCCTTGTTTTACCGCAGGTTCCATTCCAACAGGTTCACATCAGCGTCAGCGGCTTGTATGTGACACCACATTTCGCTCCGAACAAACCGCCTCTGGTTTATCTACTGTGGGCAGCAGGCTTCAACTACTTCTGACCGGCAGATCCCTTCAGGATTTCAACCAATCAGAACACCATAAACACTACAATAAAGGGTCCAGACAAGCGAAACACACTCAGTTGTAGACAAATTTGGTTTTGCGAGAGACTCATCTGGAACCCGGGTGATCTCTCGCTTATGATGTTACTTAGATGTTTCCAAGATTAGCGAAGTACACTCATTTGCAAGCAAATTAGGTTTCAAGGAGAGAATCCAACTTGAATCTCTCGTTTATGATGTCAAGCAAGACATAAGTTGTTCGGAAACTTGGGGACTGCATCTACCTGAAGAACCCAAAGAAGAGCGAAATTGGGGTTGTCGAAAAATATTCAGTAGCCTTATGAGTAGTACATTACATCTATACATGTTTCTAAGGTGATATTTCGAAGAATTTTCAGCAACCTTGTGAGAAGTATATTAGGCCCTTACAAGTGTGAAAATTGTACACAATATTTCTTCATTTCCTTTTCGAGTAAACCTGGTTGTAATACTCACATTGAATGACGCGAATTTGTATTAGTCCCTAAAATATCTTAACGAGACATCATCTTTAGGAAAAGACCGGTACCAAAAACACCCCGAACGGTGGTCTTAAACCAATCTACTGAGCACCAGTAGGCCACACTCTTTTTCCACTCCAGCTAGAGCAGAATTACAGCTATTTTTCTTGTTGCCTGCAGGTCAGAATGAAAGATTTCAGTTGATAAAATCAAACGAACTAACCCAGGCAGTCGAGTTACTTTCCGTGGGGACCAGCCAAAAAGACGTTGACTGTGTGATGAATCAGGTAATCTCAAATCAATAAGGATTTAAATTACTATCGACCGCCGAAAAATCTAGAATCCGACAGCTTAACCCACAGCTCTGCGTTTGGAAAGAGCCAATACAAACCCATAATTGACAATGGCGTAATCATCTTTCAAGAGTGAACTTTACGATGGCTTTACACCTACCATTATCCATAAACTCTGCACTGTCACATAGCATCCATGTCTTCTGCAATTTTTATATAAATTTTCGATAATTCAGCCTGATGGTAATCGCAGAAAATAAGGCTTGTTCGTCAGTATGCATGGTCTAATGAGCTGTATCGCTTCGATTTTGATTTCTGTGGCGCTAAAAGTTCACAATGATTATATGTATTTTTAGACCAATGATCCTATTCTGTCCCAATGATCTACAACAGCAAACGAATAAACCCGTGGCTGGGAAATGAAATTGAACCAGTCTTACAGACAAGTGCCCCAATAATTTTGAATAAACCGGTTCCTCCCAGACAAAACATCGTCTGTCGAAAGCTCCGGCTGACTAGCATTCATTAACGCGATGAAGGTTTGTCAGCTTCAACAGCCTTAGTCTACCAGCAATAATTGCAGTTTTCAGTTTGCTCCTAAACATTTGAAAAGTCTGTTCGCAGTGCTCTGGTCTGAAGTATCAATCATTAAACGATTACTGGTCTACAGGACTATTGAAAAATTTGAGTGATTGATTCCTGACTACAATAAGATGCCCACAATAATGATAATATTACAAATAACAATAATAGTACTTACGGGGTGGTGGTGGTGGTGTTGTCGGGTCTGAAAAAAAGAAGAACAGAAAAGAATGATAGTCAGTATCGATAGTCAGGAAGGCAAACAACAAGCTAATCACAAATTATGCACAATAATCCTAAATCTAATTCCTACACTAAGTTGTACGATTCAGTTGATTTTCGGACAGACAAAGAAGGAAAATGGAAAGCAAAGAAGGAAGAATGGTACAAAGTGGAAGAAATCGTATGTTTTTTCTCCAATCCCGAGATCTTCGAACATTTAGATAGTCAGTTGTCGTCCCCATGTTCCTTTTGTTTTTCCCGAGGTTCGCTTTCACTCGGAGTCCTTGGTCTGCAAGAGAATAAAATATTGATCAGAATTTCTGCTTGCAAAATTGAAAAAGCCTGACAGACTCTTTTGCCTTTTATTACATCTTGCTCCATTGTCTTGGTCAGTTGCCTTTTGTGATTGGCCCGTAAAGCCTTTGTTTTGAGGGCGCCTGTTTTTCTGACAAATACTGGTTACCATGACATTTCTATTATCTCGAAGACAAAAACATTTTGGCATTCATTTCTGTGGTTTCTTTGATAAAGTGCAAAACGTTATTTGGAATACCGAAATTAATGGTGAATATGACCACTTAGTTGCTTGGAAGAACGTCTGGTCACTTTTGTTTTCAAAAGCTTGGTGATACTGAGTCCGCTCCGTTATTTCTTTCGTGAATCTGGTTTCTCATGAATTGCTGAGTATCCAGTTGGTCTAACCTAGACAAATGTTTGAAACAGTACTGTGGACAAAAATGAAACCACTAATCGGGGGGTTTTCAGTCATAAACACGTAGAATTTGCCATAACCACAGGAAACTTCGTCAACACAGTCTGTCTTAATCATTCAACTGCTTGATAAAACACTAGTGAAAACTTCATAGGCAGAAGAACCAGATTTCAAGATCAAAACGTCTTGATATCTGATGTCCTTCAGCGGCAAATCATATTTATGTTTAAAAACAGCTGTTTGGCGGCAGCTTCAAACCGACCGTGTACGGCATCTTTGAAATGTATTGATCGCAATTTTACACCTGATGATCTCAGTCTCCTGTTTTGTTTCCACATCGCTTCCAAGATCATGATCATGTGGTCTCCAACTAGGCACTGTAGGCAAGTGCATGAACCGTGTGAGTAGGTGCAGCTGGGATCTTGCAAGTCTTACGCTTACCGTTATCAAGTATTTGTCGTTTTCCTCACAGACGATCACGTGATCGGTTGTAATTTGCTGTGTGATAACTGTCTGGATAAAAGCGGCAGGATGTCCCAGCTTACGTGCTAAGTAGGCGGTATCATTCCGTACACGTCAGAATACATGCAGAAAGGACTCCAACGAAAAGAGATGCATGATGCTCGAATCCCAGAAATAAACGTTTGACAAGATCAAGTAACCTCCAGCGTCTACAATAAAATTTGTCACACCATTGTCAGTCCGCTCCGCTTGCCAGTACAGTTGCATAGATTATCACAAACATGGTGATAGAACACTGGGATCATCACCCAAGCACACCGTGCCAACCGCACATAAACAAGGCGTCTAAGTTTGAAAGTATGGTTCCACGCCGGTGCAGATTGCTCTGCATCGATAAAAGTCCGCACAAGATCGTTTCATCCGTAGAACAGCGGTGTGCTCGAACGAATTGACGGGACCTTAGCAAGCATGAAGACTTTATTTGAATGTTGCTGGAGAGTGGAGAGCAACTTTCAGTTTTGTCCGCATGCCTAGAAGGGCTGAGTGCGCGGTTTCTACCTATGGACCGGTAGACGATGAACAGCAAATAAAAATGCGAACACACATGATTCGTATCCATCTATAAACGGGAAACAGATACCAAGAACGATACTATCATGGGGGTATTCAAAATTTCGCTACTGCCGGCTGATGTGGTATGATTGCCCAATTCACTGGCTGACGCTTCCCAAGTCAACGAAGGCCACGCACACTTGTGATAGAATTAGACCATTCGAGATTTTTATCAACCATGAGCCTTATTAGGCTGGCGACCATGCCCTTTGTAGATCAGCATAACACGGTGCAGCCATATGAATGCGGCTATTCATCAAATTTGTCGATTTGCGAACAACCAATATAGTCAAAGACCAAGCGTTCCGGGCACAAGCCAATTGTGAGGTGCGACCAGAAAGCACACACAACTCCATCAACTATATCGGCAGACACCGCCGCTCCCTTAAGCCTGTCATCATTTAGTCAGTGGGAAATTCTCAAAGATATTGGTGAATTTCTACGTTCAGAGTAGTTACGTGGGTTCAGTTTCTAGGCACTGAAGTTTTACAGTCAAATGTCAAATAGCCTCCAGTCTAACTCTTCCTGAATTCCCCGTTGAATTGAAGAAAGAATTAATACACAGCGCTAGAAAATGTTGGTAATGCCCAATTAACTTGAGCGAAAACGTTCGATAAAAGTGAAACTCTCAGTGATAACTTCCAGTGACAAACAGAATTTCGTGTCACCGATTGTATCGCTCAGCTGATGGGCTGTGATTTGTTCTGCGATAACTGTCCGGCTCATGTGCTGAGTAGATGGCATCATTCCGTGAAATGGAACATCTGTATAGTACGAGCCCTGCTTCTCCGGCCACCAGAAATCAACTGTCCTTACAAGCTCACATGTCACACCTGCCAAAGCGATTTTACTACCATTCGAATTTACTGGCTCCTTTCCTCCCACCATAATAACTTGAAGGACTTTTGCTCTTTTTGACAAACAAGTCTGTTTGTTTCTTCTCAACTTCCCTATGCCTGACCAGTATTGTGAGCAGCTCCACACGTCTGTAAACTAATTTGGTTTTTCGAGAGACTCACTCACAACCCAGCTGAATCTGTCGTTTGTGCTGTTCATAAGGTTGACGGAAACCCGGAGACTGCGCCTACCTGATGAGCCCCAAAAAGAGCGAAACCGGTCGTGGGCTGTCGACGGATTTTCAGCAACCTTATGAGTAGTCCATTACAAAGACCAACAAGGCTATGTTGTAGACAGTGTAATCAGTAGATATTGCTCTAATTTTCTTCGTCGAGGACTGTAATTTTGCCTGTCTTCAAAAGCATACTTCAAGCAGAACAATAGGTCTGAAGTATTGTGAATTTTACATGCGCTTGGTGGGAGACATGGTTCACAAGGATATGAAACTAAACGCCGCACTTTTGCTTTCTATCAAATAAAACACTGCTAGCGCATGACGGACTATCTGAACTTCTCTTCTGACCCATATCATCCAGCGGAAGCTATCAAGTTCATCGCCGACAGATTCTCTTCTCCAATGCTTAAAACGTTTAAGGCCTACAAGAGAAATAGCCAAACTAAGAACCGTCGACCTCACGCAGACGCAAGCGAAAAAGTGGCCATGGTCTTAAAGTAGCAGCAGTGCGAAGAAAGATCAAGCCCGGCCGTCCACGTTTGACAAGTCCAAAGAATATTCATTGGTCTGCCAGACTCGTCTAGTGCTTTCAGTACGGGAGGTTTTACTGCCAACGACTAAATAACCGCACGAAAGATGCATAAGAGCAAGGTGTAAGTGGAGTCAGGAAACACATATATGGTTTCGGTCAGCCATCTTACAGTGTGCTGGCCAAACATTGTTTGATCTGTACAGATATCGCCTCCACACTAGAAAAAATATCGTGTTGTTTCACATCAGTTGATTTAGCGCCTTTTCTGAAGAAAAAATAAATTTCCGGTTAGTCCCTACACTACTGTTCTTCTGCAGTTGCTCCAACGGACACTTCCAAGTCAAGTGAAAGTCACCTTGTTGGTTCAAGATCTGCACCAATTCTAGCACCAACACTCTTGTTCTACATTTCGCCTGCTGTTCAGTGAGTACACCAATTCTTTAGGTATATTCGAGAGAGAACGATCGCTACAGCATTACATTGACGAGGATGATTAAAGGGGCTTAACCAAAGTAGTTAAACAGCTCCACAAACTGTGCATAACTCAGGAGTGTCCGATTATATTTTACGTTCTACACTTCCAACTGCCAGAAAGGTCCTTCTGGGTGCGTTACCTCTTCTCTCCTATCTCTGTGTGTAGTGAAACTGCCGACGCTTAATTTCATCATTCAATACAAATGCACTTACGACAGCCACTGGTTACAGCTACCACGTGCCCGATGCACACCTGCAGTTACAAACTCTGCAAAATGAAGTTCGTAAGTAGTAAACTGAATACTTTTTCACCGTCTTCCGAAAAGCCGTCTGCACAGTGACCAACTGTATGGCTACCAGCCTTTGCTGTACTCAAAACCTCCCGTCCAGATTTCCCGTAAAACTCCTGGCAGTAACTCTTTCAAACAAACCGAGTTATTCCTGATTACATTTGACCTATCTTTTGAAAGGCTTAGGGCATGTATGTTCATGCTTGGTGTGAAAAAGTCATACGGTCACCTGTCACCTTCTCATGACCCTTCCTTGAACAGTTACCTTTTTGCTCTGGAGCATTTATTCAGGTGAGTCCACACCAAAGAGGACTGAGCCTGAATGTTACTGCTCTTAGAGCTAGTAAGCTTTGCATATCCCTGGCCGTGTCCGGGTTCGAACTCCGGACATCTGAGAGACATCTGAAAAGCGAGCATATTACCACTGTCTTACCGGCTCACGTCCGATGTACTTCACTCATCTTGTCTGAACAGGCGAGCAGGTTTCCGCAGGTTTCTGAAGGGCCGACCCAGAAAATCTCCTGATTATGTCTATCGACTGGCTCATCTGTCAGGGAGTGCCACAGATGCTGAAGTCTTTTGGGCAATTTGTGATAGGTTGTCGGTGGTCACCTGATTCGCAACATTTATATTCATGTCACAGTCCGGAATGCAAAGATCAGTTCGGCTAGGGATATGCGATGCTGAGAAACCCAAGTCCCTCGAGTCCCTTTTCTGGTGTGGACACACCAGCATGACTGCACCAGGGCAGAAAGAAGACCGTTCAAAAGAGGGTTGTGTGAATAGGAATTCTAAGAATCCTGTGAACACCCACAAATGATCCTTGAGGATCATTGCCGCTCCATTTCAGGGCCGCTGGAACAAGTTTCGAATGAGCTGGAATCACAGGGAACTTCTTCGTTGTCCTTGTAGAATGCAAGCACTGATGCACTTGTTCTAACTGTGTCTGATAATTTTTCGACTTTGTTCCTCTTGTCCATTGGTCTCTGATTCTCAAATGTTTCCAGGGCACGCACTGTTTAGTTAAGTTATTAACTGCGATTCCAAACAACGGGAATGTCTTCATCTATCTCTGGGACACAGTGAAGCAACAATGTATCTCTACTGTGAACGCCCTGGGTTGCTGCTATGTCAGTTGACAGGTGCTTTTAGTGCAAACCTGACGTCCTGACCGGTGTAGACTGTGTAAACAAAAACAAATCAGTGTTGTGAGCGGAATTTTCAAGTTTATCTTTCCTCACGTGTCGTGATTAGTGACCCCTCCCCGGATAACTTGTGGTACGTTTGCACTGAGTCCGGACCGTTTGTATCTAATGTTTTTATGTACAGCAAAACACAGAGGTCTTCAGAAACTCACCGCAGACAAATGTTCTCGTTGAAGCCGACTTACAGTCTACAGTCTAAGAGAAGAACCCACACACCGATGTGTACAACAACCTGCATATTCCACTGACGGATGGATCATGAGTTATCGCAATGCTGTAGACCAGATGCTCTCAAGACTATTTCATTCAGCTTGGTTTTCATACTACTGAAAATGATGCAGAATTTTCGAAGTTTCTCTCTGATCAATTGCAACCAAACGACACTCACAATCTCCTCTAAACAACGTTCTGCTCATATGTCACTCAATTCGTCTGATATGGGAAGCCGTACCCAGTTGAGCGGTACTTTTTACTGCACACGCCTTAACGGAAACGGCTTGCTGTAGCAAACTGCGGGACTATTCATTGACTCAACGATCTCCTGAACGTTGACCTTTGAATTTGAGAGCCAAATTTCGGCCCGCACTCGTCATCTTAAGTACATCCGACCAATGCAAAGATAGCCTTTGGATAGTTGTCTACAATAAATACGTAAACATTAGCAGTGAATGATTCGAGCCTCAACAAGTCGCTCGTGAATTGCACATATTGTAAGGAACTCACATGGATTGGTAGCATCTCCCAATATTGTAGACATTCCATATAAGTTCATATATCGCTACATTTGGAATGACACACAAATATGTATACTAGTTGTTGATCAGGTGGCTGTTGATCTGTTCGCCGAGCTTGGCAATTGGCTTGTAAATGTTTCCCCACCATATGGGGAGACATCGTTACTGCGCATTGATGATGTCTCCTCGTATGGTGACGAAACGTTTGCAAGCTGATTGCCAGACTCGGCGAACAGATCAACAGCCACCTGATCAACAACCAATAAACTCACCCGAGCTACTAATATTTCAGCAAATTACCAAATATATATACTGTTTTCAACAGGACACAGTATCATCCTCCATTATGTTTGCAAGTGGGATAAACAATTCGGGGTCCAAAGGCAGATTTGTCGAAACCTTCGAAAATATGTTTGAAAATCCGAGTTTCCTATTGCTGGTAAGCTAGTTCGAGCCTGTTAACAGCAAAATAACTGAAGTTCAGAAATTGCCAGTTTGTGCTGTCAAAGGCTTGCAACCTACAAATAAGATTTCGTCCTTTAAAAGCAGGCAGGAAATCCAAGAGGTACACGTAACCCAATGGTTAAGTGTTGAGACCACTAACCGAGAGATCGCTGGTTCCCTAGAGTTTGGTGAGATGCGCACTGCTGATGATTCTCACAAAGGACGGAACATGGAGATTTTGCCCCTTTAAGTGAAGTCAATATTTGCTGAAAGGCTAAAATCCCGTGTACAGCTGTTTCATCTTCAGTGAAAACCATCAGGGGTGCGCATTTCACAAAACTCCAGATGGTTTCGAACCCGTGGCGCTATATCCTGTCGAAGTGTGAGTTACTCACACTGCTGATCAGCCGCTGGCGGCCCGTGATGTGCGAGGATATGAGTTGCTAGATCGCCAGGCCACCAAACTCCGGTTGTCAGCTAGGCGATGCATAGAATCCGATGTTGCTCGCTTGTATTGGGTGGAAAATATGGAAATGTTGTGTAGGCGCATGAAAATTCTGCAAGGAGCATCCAAAGAACTGCGAGTGTCATCTGGTCACTTTTCGACTTGTGTGTGATTGTCAGCCAATGGCCCCAAACGTTTGCGGATTTTTATCCGTTTAGCTGAAATTCGCGTTCTTTTTTGCGTAGTTTTTTTGGAAAATTTTCAGTTCGGAGAAGGGAGTATGAGCAACGTTGGGTCTTTTCCCCTAATCCACGTTTCTCTGGGCCATAAGCTATTTCGTTTTGTTGCTTTTATTCTTGTCGACAAGTTAAAGTGTCTCGTGTTACGATATGCATAAAATTCGTTCAAAATTTGACGTTGCACAAACTGGGGTTCGTTAAATCCCTGCTAGCATGTTTTTTCTCACTCTGATGGCCCTCTCCACCCGTTTTCTGAGATTTCGGGTGTAGACCTAACACGCATATATATGCTTGATAAATACTTCGCGCATGTTTTTGACGCTATACACCTTTACTATTGTGTTGTAGGACCACGTTTTAGGTAAGCATTTTCCCCGTGATTTCAGTCTTGGGGCTTTACGCGCCACTTCTTGAATAAAGCAAGTAAAACAGCGAGTGTGCTGCAATCTCACAAATATCGGACTGCTCGTATGCTGGCTTTACGAGCCCAAATCCGACAAGTCGTTACGGTGAACTTTGATTGTTCGAACGTCTGAACTTAGGAAATCTAACGGAAGTTTCTTCCAGCAAGGAAAGTTGATCTGTGATGGAATAAACGACTCACCACTGAGTGAATCAGTTCTCCTTGACCATGAAACATGTGGGACGGTGTTGAACCGTTGCATAACCACCAGTTTCCGGTAGGTGACCGTGTGCTGAAACAGTCGGAGTTATTCTGAGGCTATCCTTAAACATTGGACACTAGTTATTTAGTTATTTCACGGACAATTGACAGGTATTTCATTAGGGTAATTGGTGATCGAATGGAAACATAAACATTAGGTACACTTTGGTAACAAAACCGTGCGGTTTAGGGCTATATCACCGCAACCTGATTGTAGAATAGGACTGAATGGACCTTTTCCAGATAAGCCCCGCCAAAAAATTGAACCCTGCCACCCAAAAAAGATTAGAAAAAAGAGGATATGAAATCTGTACTTCTAGTTTTCATTGAAGGGGGTGGAACTGGGACATGTTATTGATAATTTGCATGAAAAGGTCCGTTTTTCGGTACCTTTGCCTCCCTATGAATTCACACAAGTAGCTGCCCACTAAAGATCGGTGTGTGCCGCATTGACGTTTAGTCTACATCTTGTAGACGTGCCAAAGGTATTCGAGGGTTTGTGTGTGAGCTTCAGTCGTTGGATCCACAAAGTTTCCTGTATGATTAACCGTTTCATGAGTATAATCCGAAAAGGGAAGGACCAGCCCTACGTGGTTTTTACGGCGGGATATTAGCGTTTCGTCGATCTCGACGTGTAGACCTGGGCTGCCAATAACTTTTGGAGTGTGCAAAAGCCGTCAGGCGCGAAAACGTTTTCCCAGTCAACAGCGGTCGTGTGTCTAATAGGTAACTCTTCTGAGCAGAATTCGATTTTTGCCAAATTTTTGGTCCAGCAATAAGTGAATAGAATTAATGTCTTTAACTCCGTCCTAGACCGCTCCAGCCAATTTCCCTTTCGAAGACCGATTTCTTGCCGGCACTGTCGGGCATTACACCTCCACCTGTCAGAAACAGTTGAAAGTGTCATTGGTGGCCATGTTGCATAAACGTTGCGGATGCGTTACTCCGTGGCTTTGTAAAAAAAAGTATTGCCGTCTCCTTGTCACGAACAATAGTTAAAAACGTCAGAAAGTCCATTTGAGGTTTTACGTCCGAATGGAGAAATTTTTCGCACAAAATGAGCCTACGTGGATAAGGAATTATTTTCATCAAAAACAGGTCAAAGTTGTGTGCCTACATTAAGTTGGAGCGGGAAGAAAGTGGCGGGACTTGACTTTTCGCACATGCACTCTTTGCATTAGTGGTGGGGCTTATCCGAGAAAGATCCGACTGAATCGCCATGAAATACGTAAGCATCACCGTTGCGTCCTTTAGCGATTCATAAACTCATGAAATGAAAACTTTCTCTGGTTTACAACCATGCATCAATTTCAGAAGACTTTCTAATGTAGAGGTTGACCACATTACCATGAAATATGTAACACTGAACAGAGCAATGACTAGGAGAGCAGTCTGACATCGTTATACTACGTACTTAACTTCACTGCTTTCTCCCTTCGAGAATTTACCACTGGAAACTGTTTCAGATCCCTTGACGGAAGACAAAAATTGAAAAGAAGCAGTACATTGGTTTTGCATCAGACTTGAGTGGCTTTTGGTTGTCTGCTTAGGTCATACTTTTGATATCCAATGAATAAATTCATTGATGTTTCCTGATCGATTAGTCCAGGCTGCTGTCGTTCGACTTTTATCGACTTTTCTTTGTATGAACTGTTGACCGTATCTTCTCCAGTGAGTTAATAAAGTACGTCTTGTTTGCCGGTTACCCTTCCAAAGAAATGAGTTCTTTTCACATTAAATCGGAAAACTCCATGATCTTAATTCTATTTTCATTGCCAATCCCTAGAGGTCTACTCGTGCGAGTACGTCCAACAGATCACAGATTTCGACTCGAGAAGGTAGCTAGATATTCAAGCAAACCAAACTAGGTTTGGACTTTGTCAAACTACGAAAGGAAAGTCGGATCCGAACCCAGCCACTCAAATCCGAAATGAGGTCCGTCGAGTGTGCCGCCTGTCGTTATATCAGAACAGAAAAAGCTTCCACCTAAGCTATGTTTCTTCCGGAAATTATGATCTGATCGACCTCATCAAATTCGAACAGTGGATAAATGTGACATCGATCGACTAGTGCCGAAAGCTCCTTGCGTCCGCACAGTTAAAGACGCCAAAGGCACTCTGAAGTATCGAAAATGGACCTAGTCGAGGTTGAAACATAGCAAGTTACTCAGCTGGGTCCCCGAGACAGTTCAGTGGATCACTCCGACAAAACTATCGCATTAGCGAAATATCAGGCATGATCAAATTACTCTGGGAGTCCGGAACAATAAACACAGTGATGTCGAATTTTTCGTAGGTTTCATATGGGTTGGTCTATTACATCCACACAGTTGTGGCTTGTAGCTACCCTTTCGCCACACATGACTGTACAGGTCACCGACACTCGCTAGATCACGAGATCTGTCTTTTTTTCTTACACTTACAAATCACGCCACGGAATCGTGACTCACTTGACTACACAGCTCACAGTCAAGCCCTTGATCCCAAGACTTGTCTTTCTTTCCCAACACGTACAAATCATGACACATAAAGGTGACTACTCATCTGACATCGACTGGCTACCGTCCGACGAGCTAGCAACAAGTCACGTGCTGACACCCACACACACACAAACGTTCCTACATATAGGATAACAGCACAGCAACACAACACAACTCACCAGAGCTTCGCACGTCACCCAACTCGAAGCAGAGCCGCTCAGAGCCTGCATCCGGACTTACAACAGGATTTATCAACCTGTACCTGCAACACGATAAGTCTCTTGTTCGCATATATATACCTGTCGTAATAATTTTACTCAACAAGCTGATGTTGTTGGTGCTCCCCGTTTTCTCGTTCACATAACAAGTTTTCGGGTTCTAGTAGAGCATTAACAGGCTTGTGCATTGACAAAGAACTCCAGACAGCAGGTATTTTATCCAATCAGGTGGAAATCCGGGCCAGTAAAACGGCTTACTTAGTACAAGAAAAAGGCAGAAGCTAGAACAGGCAGGTCTCGGAAGAGATAAATGAAGTGGCACCTACTGCTATGACAACAGAACTAGAATAGTGATGCTCAAAGCCTCTGTATTATAGCCAAACGGCGCCGTAGCTTTTCTGTAGACTGCCTTGCCAGGCACAAGCGCATCAAAGTTTTATATCGGTACTCAATGGGATGGGGGGCCATATGAGAATTTCATCTGTTTCATATCATCAGCCGACTGTGGGCGTGTAATGCGCTCTCATGAATACAATATCTGACTCCGGTTCGGTCCGTACTATTTAGAACTGGGAAAAATACCGGACATCAAGCCGAACAGATGAAATAATCCAGGCCAGTGACTCAGCGGGAATGAAAAAGACATAAGTCGTCTGGGAGAAGAAGCAAAGCTAGCGATATGAAAGACTCAGATCTAGCAACCATTCAATAAGCAACCGTTGCTTGGAACAAATCAACAAGATCGCAGAATATGATCGCGGAATCATTTTTTTGTCCGCAGACAGTACCATCGATAAACACAGATGTACTTTGGACTCGATTTGTCCAGGGGATCTGGGAAGTTGTATTTCACAAGCAAAGAAGTTATCCACGGGACGCGAAAAGTATGATAGCGTGTGCAGCTTTAAAGCCGTCCGAGGGGACTTCTCCAGATACGAGCATAGTAAGCTGGTGAGAAGTAATGGCGTTGAGAGTTAGGGTATTTGTAGCGATGACGAGATTTGTGTTTAGCGTAGCCTCTGCAACAAAAGCGTTTTGGTCCAACAGACGGTGTATAAAAGTTAGATTTAGCGTAAACCGTGTAGGCCATTGTGGCTCAAGGTTATGTAGCGGTGGAAGGGGGTCGGAATGTGGAACAGATTTTTTGTAATGAGCGCCGGACGTGATCAAGGCTTGAAAGAGATGAATGCAGCCTACTAACATAGGTCGGCTAATCTGTTCTATAGAGAACTAGATGGCCCCTAGAAGAAGTTCGAGGGTTCACGTTTGGGGTTCACAAAGTTTCGATTTGGAATAGGTAGCACAATCCTTTCCCAATGGATTGTTCCTACCAGTGCTATGGACAGTGTAACCAGAGATAGGAACGGTCGCGTCTGAATTTTCAACGTGGGGTTGTGTTTCAGTCACGCAAATGAGACTTGATCGCGCAATTGCGCTAATGGCATAGAGAATATTGGTTTTTGGCTGTAACAAGAAGGCACAAAACAGCATTATTGACTGGCTACTGACAAATTTGTTAATCTCGCTTTCAGTGAAGTTTGGTGTCAGGGGAATTAGGATAAAGAGGCAATAGTACGTGAAATAAGGTTAACGGGTCGCGTGTTGGGAGCCAGTTGAGCTTAATTTAACACTGGTGGTAGAGAAGTAAATGTAGGTGAAAGGAGATATAAACCACGACAAAAGGTATGGTATGATGCGTAACATTGAGTAGATGTTTTTGGGCAAAAAGCGCGCAGGTGAAAGGAGAGTTTTTAGCCGTACAGTCTTTCGCGTCGTAAGATGTGAGGAGGAGGGCTTGACGCAGAAAGAGGCGGAAGGTGTGGAGTCAAAGTGTGGCAGTCAAAATGTAGGTGGACCGGGGGTGGAAGTAGATAAAGACAAAAGTTAACTGCTAGCCACTGCGGTAAGAGTTTTTCAAAGCACGTCGTACGAGTGGTTTGACGTATGTGTCGTGCAATCATAGGAAGACCGGAGCAAAATCATGCTATCTTGCGAGCGTCGAGGCTGAAATTCTCGGGGGTATGGCACTAAGTGTGGAAAATTTCATGGTAAGTGCTTGAGTCAAAAAGCGCAGGTTGTTAGAGGTGAAACGTGAAGCAACAGTAGGTCAGTAAGCCTGTGATGAGAACTAGTTCTGTCAAAAAATGGTGCACCCAATATTTTGGTTAGAAAATGTGTCGCTTCGGTCATCTCAAAACCCGCAGAGAGTTCCACCGGGTTGATGTGGAATTGCAGGTCTCACGGGCAGCAGAGGAAATACACCCATCTGTGGGATGTCGGAAGCAGTCAAGCTCGGGGTCGTGAAAAACCGTGAGGTTGGATTCCAGTGAACAGCTTGATGCGTGCCCATAATTATCAATCAAACTCACGGCTTGCATGTGCTACTGAGTGCTCGCCATCCAAACCATGGTTTTCTATCGTTACAGCAGTTTTTAAACTGCAAGCTCCTTGTGAGTATGACTAACAGTCCACTCTCGAAAGGCCTTTTAGCGCTTCTGCTGGCTTTGGGAAACCCGAATAAAACAGCTTAGTACAGTAATCGAGATAAAGGCAACGTCGGTCCATTCAGTCAACTTCAAGTCTACTAAAGCAAAGTGCTAATTCCCACTTAGCTCACAGTTTCAAAGCAGTGGCTTGTTTCTTAGATTAAGTATTCGAATAGTGGATCAATCTGAGGTGCTTAATATCATAAGAACGGGCACCGGTAGGAGTAGTTCATTTCTGGTGTCCACTCGTACACCAACCAAATGTAGCTCCGGTTTGTTTAAAAAAAATGCATTAGGCGCGGAACTCATCCAAATTGTCCACATCAATGAGCTCACGTATACTAGCAGGAAACTTCAGTGCACACGAATGTTGGTCTGTTTCAGCAGAGGTGGGCCCGAGTAGCCTGCCTACTACATGTGCCATAAGTACCGACAATGGTGGTTTACCTGCAGCTATTCATTACCCGTGTCGGATCTAGGTGTCGTGAAAGCCACACGGCATTTCTTGGTACTTTTGTGCTTCCAAAAACTCGGAAAACCAGACTGATCACATCGCCATTGACCACCAGTTTTTAAGTTAAGTTCCTTACTGCCTGTCCTTGTGGAATACACAGGATCTTTTAGACGACTTCTTGTTTGACGTGGGTTTTCATTGCATAAACTGGGTAAATGTGAAAGAAAAAGCAGTATCAACACTATGCACGACAGAAGTCAGAGAAGAGTACCGATGCTCATTGTGGAATACCGCCACTTCTCGATTAACCACATTTGGGTGGCTCGGTGGATTAGGTCAAAGGGCAAACTCGGTACTGTGTACCGTGGCTCTGTAAGCCACACATAGGTCTGCTTAGACTAAGCAAAATTGAGAATCACCAAGAATAACAGTTTCCCCACATCGTCATGTGGGTCAATGTGGTCTTTCTTGAGCCCTCAATTGCACCAAGTGTGATGGAAGATGTATAAGCGGTCTTCCTTGATTGAGTTATTCCATCTTTCGGCAACGTTTTGTTATGCAAATGCAAGTCGCGTTTACAGCGATTTGTCAAAATCATTGGACGGTTGTCACATTCAGTATACTATGACAACACGATCTTACTGACAACCTTACTGGTTGACGTACCAAGTGAAAATGAGGAGAAAAACTTGCACCATCACGTTTTCATAACACGACTCAACGTTGTCTGGCCGCTTTAAAATAGAGGTTTGTTTATCTCCTCATATATCAAATCACTCCTTGATTGGTGTGCTACCCACGAGTGAAGGAATATCCCCAAGGTGGCGACACTCCAGATTACTTGGCTACTGCAGGCGGCTCAGCAAGAATGGGCTGTTGGTAGTGTGGGGGTTTTTGTGTGCGGAGATTCTGTACTGTAAGTTCAGTCAATCCATAGTGGAATGCCTAGAGGCACTGCGCAGGTGTTTTTTCCTTATTGGTAATCACCAGCAGTGCACGTCTCGCGTAACTCCAGAGAAACTCGAACCCGCAGCCTGATAGCCAGTACTTTGAAGATTTGACCGTTTGATCACGCGCAGCTGGTTAGAAAGGTGATGAACTCACCCTTCGACCACAGTATCACCATCACGCGGTCACACGTGTTGACCAGCTGCTTGAGCAACAGGTTCACAGATGAGCATGGTCTTCACAGTGGAGCTATCCTTATAGAGATAAAACTTCGGTCGGTGGTAGTGGCTTATGTGTATGATCATGCCAAACGGTATGCCACCCACAACATTATTATCATTTTTCCCCTATATGGCATTTCAGCTGCCCTTTGTGCATCACCCACATCATTCTGTTATACTTTCAACGGCCTTCACGACTTAATTTCGCTAACCAGCATAAATATTCTATCGCTCTTTTCATATCAAGTTGTAAATCCTCCCTAATGAGGACTCCGCGATGAAGGTCCAGCACAAGAACTACGATTAAACGGTCGTACACGGAACACCGATCACTGGGTCATAACAAAAGAGATAACCAAAAATTGGTTTGTTTGTGCGGATTACATTACACAGACATTAGTGTCATCTGCTGAGACGCATACTTGTTCGCTCGAGGTTAGGAATTTTTCTTATCTGCAGTTGGGAAGAAATAAAAAAGTAATTTGTTTATGGTGGGCCACGTGACTCAGTGCGGTTTTTTTGCCAGATTCTGAAGGACAAACCAAGCCCATGCTACCCATAGCCCGTTTGTTCTTGAGACTTCGCACGCTCAGTCTACCGACATTACGCAAGCCGTCATTTGCGTAAACACGTTTCTCTTGCTTTTTTGTATTGTTTTACCTCTTCATGGCCATTATGGCAACTTGTAGGCACGACTGCAACATCCCACAGCAGTAGAAACATGACGTGGTTCCAGAAGAAGCCGCATGAAACCGAGTGCGAAGGTCATAAGTCCGGGTAGACAAGCATGACAGACCACACGCATTACTGACCCTAAAAGATGGACACAAACACGGTTGCGGCCAGTCCTATCCATGCAGATCACTAACAGTTGCCGGCTCAGCAACATTTGCCGGAAGATGCAGCATTTTAAGGCAAACGATTGTCCAGTTCAGGGATTCATACGGTTTTCGCATGCCAACGTTCGTAGATTAGGCTGTGAAGACAGTTAAGTTGGTGGAATTGAGAGGTTACAGTGCCATTTAGCTCACCGGTAAGCTGAAATGTAACAACTTCTATTGATTTGTTGGAAATTACCCCATCACGCTATCTGATTAATCGAATAACATACATTGTCAAACTTGTTGAACATGCAATATAAGAAGAATGTGATTGCCAAAGGCGTTTGGACGATGCCAGCCCCGTTTCCGCCATAGAGGATGTCCGAGCTTTACAAAACGGGATCTAAAATCAATCCATAACAAGACTATCAGTGTTACACGTCAGTCCTCCATCTGCACTCAAAGAGACCTTGGAGCACCAGTTCCTAGAAGCCTACCATTCTCGTCGGTTGAAACAGAATTTTACAAACACACGAGTCAGGATCTCCCAGTTCCTTCCGACCACAGTAGCAGTTGGTAAATGTTTCATGGTCGGGCATCAGTCTTGCAGGGTACCGGGGTACCTGCAATGTGTTGTCAAGAGGAATAGGCCTCAGCTTACCTGCGAAGTTGTTTCAGAAGGACGGTTACTAAAAGACTTGATATCGCAAAGCGACATAGCCGGGCGTCATAAGCAAAGGCCGCACGGGCAGTGCACTTAGATAGAATGTTGATTTATGCAAAAAGGGTTTTCACACTACTTGTACTCACATGATTTCTGGAAATAGGCAGAACACTCCGGCCAGTCACATAAAGCGTTTGCATTTCACGAAGTTATACATGACGTGTGAACCAATAGCCACAATATGCGTCGGTGTGGGAGTATATATCTTGCCTCGATGTTTGTAAAGTTATGATTAAATGACATACCTTATGTGTTTCATCTGCCTAACCACACCACCCCCTGCGTGCTCATGTCGGTTTTCTATAGATCTCTTGTACTACAATAGCACATATTATCAAACTCAACCCCTGCTTTATTGCTAGTCTAATAAGTTAAAATTTGACCACGCACAACTGTTGTCACAACGCTAATCATGGTAAACATTATTTTTTTCCTATAATAATGCACTTCATCCTGATTTCGTCGCACTCCTTTGAGTCTCCAAGCTTCAACCCTCGACACTACCTGCCTAAAACGCCCTGTTTGATTGCTATCCACTCCACATGGCCTGCGATTTAAATCCAGAGGTATCCCCAACCGGACCAGGAAAGTACCAGCAATCTTACATCGGCTGCGTTCTAAATCTCCAGATTCCCTTGACCAACCTGGGAAAATTCCGCAGCTCAAAGAATTGCATATTTCATGTCAATGACCGCAAATATGACGTCCGTTACGCGGCTATCCAAAAACTGATGATGGCACGGTACTGCCATACCCAGTTTGATGGCACACCCGCATTCATTCCCTTCCCGTTCTTCACCGCACCCTCTCACTCGTTTCATTACCTGTAACCACAACCAAACTTTTCACCTGGCCCAAGTTGCTTCCAAGACACATTCATTCTAAACTGCTGAACTTTCTTACGGATTTAACCATTTCGGTGGACCCCCAGTTTGTGCTCCCCACAAAGTCAATAGTTTTCTGTACGGTTCGCGTTGAATTGTGTGTTGTCACCAACCCAACCTTACAAGGAACTGCTAAACTGATTCCACTGCAACAGCGACACTTGTGATTATCTGCATTTTCACTTACACCATGATTCCGAGATTCCTGTTACTATTTATGTGCATTGATAATCCCTCCACCTCGCCAACCCGGCTGGCGCTTTTATTGGCCCTGGCTACAAGCCCAACAGTCCACGGCCAAATGGCCTCAGGATTGGTTTTAGGTTTTAGTTCACGCTGACCGGCTCGGTGGCGTCAACTCTGCTGCTTCACCAGGTCCGTTGTTCTGGTTCCTTTTTCTGCAGTTTGCACTTTTGTTGTCACGTATTAAGCAGGAGGCCTCCTGTTTTTGCCCGCCACCTTCAAATCCTAACGACTTGATCTTGCTTCAGCTCGGTATGCCCCCAAAACGAAAAAAGTAGTAGTACCTATCCTTTCTTACCCATACCGGCCTAACGGTGATCGCTTCTATATCAGATATTGCCCACCGTTTATGACGATGCCTCTTTTCCGAGCCGTTTCCGGTACCCCAAACCCCACCAACCATGCTTTTACTCGGCCCGCAACATTATGATCATGCCTGTTTGTATGCCATTCACCAGTTAAGTGCAAACTTAATATAGCTTTTCAATGTTGCCCCCCATGACACCCGGCAATCATACTTAAAGTGGTTTTTCAATGTCAGAGATCGCACGTTTATTGGCCGAATGTTCTTTTCACTTCCGGTAGGTGGTGAGCAGAGTATGCTTCTTCAGGTGTTCATCCAGGCTATTTCAATGACCCAGTTTAAATCATTTCTAAGTGCGAATATACACTCATTTGCAAACTAATTTCGTTTCTCGGGAAGCTCACCTGGAACCCAACTGAATCTCTTGTTTGTGATGTTCTCAGGCAACTGGGAACATAAGGTTGATGGAAACCCGGGAACTGAGCCTACCTGATAAGTCCCAAAAAGGGCGAAACTTATCGAGGACTGTCGACGGCTTTTCGGCAACCTTATGAGTAGTACATTAAAAAGATATACATTTCTGAATGCCTTTACGTAAGTGCGCGTCTTAGCGCGCTTGCTTAAAACTTAGAAAGCAGCGATGCGTGCCTGTGCCAGCTGCCGGTCAACAAAAGCAAACAACTTGGCAATCTTCAGTGTTGCAAACAGCTTCAGTTGCGTCTTGCAATTTGACGGAGCTAGATGGACTCCGAACCGCACGTTGTTAGTGTGCGTAAGCTAGGCAATTTTGGGTGGTTTTATGAGCAATAAAAGCCCCATTGAGCAACACAAACTAATATTTTGTGGTCCACAGGTCACATTTCACCGGATACCGAACGGTTGTTTGCCAGCAGATGCCACTCCCCCTTCGTATTTGCCGAGTTTTATCGATTTCTTGAAAACGATCGTGTTTTGAAGGTTATTACTTCATAGTTGAAACTGCCTATATCCAGTAAGTTATCCTGCAACTTTTCAGTATATGTGATTTGTTTA
Source organism: Opisthorchis viverrini (assembly GCF_000715545.1). Taxonomy (NCBI): domain Eukaryota; kingdom Metazoa; phylum Platyhelminthes; class Trematoda; order Opisthorchiida; family Opisthorchiidae; genus Opisthorchis; species Opisthorchis viverrini. The sequence continues at coordinate 579,266 of NW_008751847.1, forward strand.
AGCTAGCGATTCTTCAAGGTCATCTCTAACGCTGGAGTGAAAAAGGCGTATAAATGTAATAGGATATCGCGACTTGAAGGAGAACGTAAATCCCTTATTATGGGCGAAACTGACAGGTTGCTCTACAGCCACAACAATTTATGAAACGCTTTAGAGCAAACATATGACGGAGTTTCAATCCTGTAACGAAATTTGGCCTTTTACCTACTGGTCGGCCATGCGAAATAAGAGTCATTCGTTTTCCGGCCACGTAAATAGCTGTGCTGAGTACCCACCACTACAGAAACTCATACTAAACATCATGACCTAAGGCTCCTGGTGATAATGAACTTCCGTGCCAGACCGCGTTTCTGGTTCAGTGCTGGATCCCAAAGTAGAAGTACTAAGGTCGACAAGGATGAATCAATTAGCCAAGTAGAAACTACATCAATCATAGCTGATATTTAAACAAACCTAACTGACGCACATGACTGACAAGCAGCTAAGGCTCCACGCTGCCTAACCAGGTAGCCACATTGAAACTACGTCGAGCATGCCCAGCAGCCGTCCGAAACTAGCGCCCATCCAACCATACCGGGAAAAAGTTGGAGGCTTGAATTGTTTGACATGAAAAATTAAATCATACTGGTCGTTTTGATTAGTACGTATGTCCCACCGGGAAGCGTATGGCCTTTTTGCTGTACAGCGTTCATTAGGCTGTCAACCTCATGAAGTGGGAGAGAGATGCAGGCTAAATTAACGAAATATCACTCCGAGTCAGTTGGCTGTCAAAGAAGGAGGGATACTTATTCTATAGAGGGAGCACTTCGGTAGCAACAATCTCAAATAGACTTATTTACACAACGCCGTCTTCAACGGGTGCTTCGTCCTGCGTAATTTCCTGTGGACTGTTGCATACTGACTACACGAGACTTACATGAAGCACATGAGTTCTCATTGGACAGATGAAATGTCCGGAGCTGATAAGCCATGTATGCGCCACACAAAGTTATCTTCGCTCTTTGCTTTATATGGCGCTCTACCGCACTAGTCGTGGCAGTGGGATATTTACTCACGGCTCTTGACTAACACTTCCTTTGAGCCGAAAATAAAAACATGCAAAGGCCTTCGGAACACTCTGTGCTTCGGTCCAGGTCAACATCATTAGGCGCCTTCTTGCATACAGGTTAGAGAAAACACTTTCGTCTTTTCTGGACGATCTGGGGCTAAACTTTGGGACAAGCCTGAAGAGCAACAACGCACGGCGGGAAGGGTTCATCATCAGAACAGTAGGTGAGATACAATACGCGATCTGCTGCACACCAGCGGTCACTGCTACCAGTGGGCCAATCACGGAGCACACAAAAGCCTCACCCTATGTTCATAGACCGCCATCTATGTTGTTGGGCCTTCGGACACTCTGTGCTTCGGTCCAGGTCAACATCATTAGGCGCCTTCTTGCATAGAGGTTAGAGAAAACACTTTCGTCTTTTCTGGACGATCTGGGGCTAAACTTTGGGACAAGCCTGAAGAGCAACAACGCACGGCGGGAAGGGTTCATCATCAGAACAGTAGGTGAGATACAATACGCGATCTGCTGCACACCAGCGGTCACTGCTACCAGTGGGCCAATCACGGAGCACACAAAAGCCTCACCCTATGTTCATAGACCGCCATCTATGTTGTTGTGCATTATTCTCGACCACCCATGGCAGGCCGTCAGTTGAAGACGTTGAGCCTTGGCGCAGCAGGATATGTCCCTGAACAACCAACCGCCAAATGATGGCTATAGCCCTTCTGTGTTCCAGCCCCCGAGGCTTGTCTACCAGTTATTTCAGTTGTTTACGCAGGCCGATGAAAGTCGTTGGCGGCGGCTTTGGAACACAAACTAACGGTACACCCGGTTCCGTAGGTTGCAATTCGACAGCCACCGTTGATCGATCAAGGGGCAAGTCAAGAAAAATCTGTAAAGGTTTCTTACTGCGTGGAACCAGCTGACCTGGTAATACAGCTGACAAACGTAAGCAGGAAGCTACATAGCTTGGGAGAGGGGGTATGTACATTCTCCAGCACAAGATCTATAAGTTAGGTAACATAGATTAACTCACCTTGTTTGTTCAAACGCTATGAAAGTGTAGACTTTGGGATCCGATTCTAAGTGGCTCAAAACCAGGGTGCACGCATACGTTCGAGTACGACAGACAACGTCCAGGGCCTAGCCGTGGCATGACGTTTGCATCTCATGTTTGCAGATGAACCACTTGGCGTGCAGTGCACCCTATGTATGTCATGCGTCAGTGACTGAGTGGCGTGGCCGGTTTTTTAGGTGGCTTTTCGCGTTCCCTAGACGACTGTCGGTCAGGTTGCTAGAATCGATTGTGCATGTGGAGCCCATTTGTGGGTGATGTACAACCAGTGGGCCGTAAGGTAAGAGATGAATTGGGGGCCCGTGAGACTCACCAGTCGAAATTTGTGGGCTAGTATTACGATGAACGAAACACATACTGTACGGCATTGTCTAGACAAATGATGCGTTGGAATATGCGCGGGCTGTTTGCAGTGTCTGTGATCAAAAATACTTGGATGCCATATGATACGAACATGCTTCCTGATGACATTTCTGACAAGAAATTGGTGCTTCACATCGGAGCTGAACACTACTTCTGTTGTCCATGTTTGGGCTGTCAGCATGTCAGTGACAAAAGACTTCACTTGGTACAGTTCAGTCATCATTCACCTCAAAATGTCAAACAGTTTACGCATGGCAGCAAACTCTTCGCTTTCCGCGAAGGTAAACATAACCGGCCTTGCGGTACCCACAACTTCCCTGATCAGGAAGGTGTATATTTTGTGTCTACAAACCAGGTATATGGTGCTATAACAAAACTCACAAAAATTGATTTGTGACGTGTGATCTATTGACATCTACTACATCCTGGAAACTTCAAAAGGCGCCATCCTCTGCACTATGGAAAACCAAGTTTGGCCATAGTGTCCCCTCTAGACTGCAACTCTAAATCAAGCGCGGAATCTCGATGTTTTGCCAGGAGGAAAGGCTTACCATCTGCCCAGTAAAACTCACGTATAAGAACAATATCAGGCTTATTTCCCAACTTGTAGGGAACACGCCGATTGAGGCATAATCGGGCCGTTACAGCCCAAACGCGGCAGGTAACATCACAACGGGAATAACAGATACTTCTGGCAGCAGTAGCATATTTCCTGAATGGTAAGGACCTTGCCGAATTCATCATCTACAAACTGCCGCACGTCAAACGACGGCGTTCCATGCTTTACTGGGGACTTCCAGCGCTTAACTCCCCTTTTGTGAGTTGCTAATTTACCAAAACCTCGGAAGCCCTATGATCATTTCCAGATAATAAGAGGTGACTAGGAGATCGTTTTTGCGTCTGTTGGTTGAACAGACACTTGGTGTTTACCAACCTTAGCAGTTTGTTTCCAAACTTTTTTTCAACAGTCAAGGAAAACCAATCAACTACCATCTGATCAGACAACGGTCCTTACACTCGAACTACCTATACTGCAGCAAATCGATAACAAATTCAGGCGTCGCACGCCCGAAACAGCTCATCCATGGGAGAGTTTCCCTGCAGTCAAGCCTCCACACGACAACAACTGCAATTTCTCCACGAATACATGCAAAAAATCTTCTCGGGGCGTAACCTATCGAACCCCGTTGAATAATCCGCATGCATGGATGTCGGCCGGATAGAATGGTAGGCGGGTGGCCAGACTGATCAGTACAGACGCACAAATCGCATTAGAAACAACTAAAGAATAGTCACTGAACAGAAAGCAGCCTTTTGGAGGATACTGGAACCAGAACTACTATTACAGCGGAGCGTCGCAGTAGGACGAAGAACCAGATTCACTTCCAAAAACAAGAAAACCCGTCTTGAAAATAAACCCGCTAGGCTATCCGGGGACCAAGAAGAGGAGAACGCCCACGACGATTGGATTAATAACCTTTCGAAAGGTAAATCACAGAAGTAGAACAGAATGCTTTCATCAGAGGACTCAACTTTACCTGCAAAGACGCTACAAACCTTGAGTGCTCAGCTAATCTAGAGGCAGCTATAAAGTACATTCAACTCGATGAAAATGCTCAACAACACTTTCTCCAAACCGTAGTCCAGGCAATCACAGCCAACACAGCATGCAGTGCCCTGTCAGGCAAAGAAAAGGAAGCAATCAAAAGAAGGGCGAGACTATCTTTATTCTACCGGATGACAAGGGATGTCTGGAAGTCGTCGAGTGTATGCCGGACTACATCAACAGAGAGAGCTCTACAGAACGACACGACCACTTGTCGCCTCATCGGGGGTGACCAAGGCGGTGTGCATCTGGAGTCAGACACAAACATCTTACTGTCAGCTCCCTCGGATTTTGTCAACCCCATGCAGTCGAGCAGGTCAGTACATTAGGTCACCGGATCTAGGGAGGGCCCCAGAACAAAACCCCACCTCCTTCAGTGCCCTGTAAATCAGACTTTTGAGTTAAAGGTTTAAGGCGGGAAACCGAGCCCGAACCACCTTCTTGGGCTGAGAGACCGAGAAGTATCATTTTCCCACACAGTTCTTTGTCCCTGTTTCAAATTCCTCCCTCCGTGTGTCCCGTGATCCAGTAAGCGATGCCTCGTATAGTATGACGTGTGGGATTTGCACTCAGCCCCAGAGCTGAACCCGCCTTGTTGGATTGGATCTGAGTAAGCAGTCGTCTTTGCACTGTCCAGCTATCCAGCCCAAACGGTCTCAGTGCCTTAATATAAAAGACTGTGCATGTTGTTTTATGCCCCAAAAGACTCAAGTTCTGATGCTGAGAAGGATACTTTGTATAGAGAGTTTTTCGGGCTCATTCGCTAAGCTTCAAACACTGGTATTGTGATTCTTGTGGGCGATATGAACGCCCAAGTTGGTCGACTGAGCTCCTTAGAATAATATCTTGGTGACTGACTCAGAGTCTTGTCGCACAGACAACGGAGGGCGATTCATTCAGTCGGGAGCTGCTCGTCTCTTGTTTCTGACCTTTGCGAGCTATCAACATAGATGTTTGCACCGTGTAACCTGGCTACCACCAATTGCAAATCAACCGTGGACCTATGCGGATCACATGACCATCAGCCATCTGTGGAGAGCCAAAATTCAAGACTGCCGTTCATTCTGGAGCATACAACTTGATATTGAACAGGTCATAGTATATGCAAACATGATTGTTCGTTTCTCTTCAGGCCCTCAAAAGTCAGCGAAATTAGCACGCCGGTCCACCATCCTCCAAGAACTACCATAGCTCAACAGTAGCAGTGTAAGCTAGCTTGGCAACTACAGTAAACCAGTGCTGTACTGGTAGTGAGCTCGTGGATGAAGCACGGCAAAATGTGAATGGAGCTGTGCTAGCGGTGTTTGACGCCGTCTGTTTGCTTTCTCCGACGCAATCAAATGATAAATGAATATCGCCAAAAAATGCTAGCTCTGATTGATGCCAGGAAATTCATACCAGCTGACTATAAGCAAGGCGGCGTACACACGTCCCTCAAAACCCAAATGGTGAAATGCCCAAGGAAAGACCGAGAGCTCTGTCAGCATCGAAAGCTCGGGAGATAGAAAGGACATGCTACCTGAAACAATCGTACCCTAAATAAACTAATACGGTCGGCTGGCCCCAGGAAATCAATGGTCAATGGAATGCCAGGTGAAGAAGACGGGTCATTAATTCACTCGCAAAAAACGTCGACTGGAAGGATGAGATAAATACCCCGAAGAATAGCTTAGATGGCGCCCTAAAACACAGTCTTTCGAAGTAGTGCATGCAGACGAATTGAACATAAACCTTAATTGTCCTTTGGAAGTAGAAATAAAGGACAAAATATCCGTACTGAAACATGAGAAGGCACCAGGACCAGACGGTTTGTATCTAGCCATTTTGGAAGAAGGTGGAGAGCCCCTGGTAACCCATCCAACGAACCCCATTAAAAAGATATGGACTGACAAGAAACTGTCCTCAGAATGGAGCATGACGACAGTTATTCCTATATTCAAAAGGGATACGCGGGCGTTAAGTGAAAACCACTATGGCATCAGCCTGGTAGCTGTGGAATCGAAGGTGATCTCTGGTCTTATCCTTCGAAGGTTGACTGAACAGGGAAAGACATCCGTTACAACCAACCTGGGTTGCTTCCTGCAAGAGGAAGCTTCAACATTCTTTTCATTCTCCGACAGATTCCGAAATAAAGACAGTGCTTCTAGCAGCCAACGAGGTGTCTTCCTTGGCTTGAAAACTGTCCTCAACTCGTGGATCAACAAGTAAGACGGCAATGTATGAAGCAAAGGTGTCCCCCATAAATTCCTGACCCTCTTTAAGGTGCTGCACGCCAACTCCCGCATGTGCACGAAAGTCTACGGGAAACTCTCGCCTGATTTCACCTCATCAAGTGGTGCCAGACACCTCTCACCTTTCTTCTTCAGCTTCGCCAATCATACTATTAAGGTACTATCAAGGTAGGCTCACAAAAAGCCACCAATGACTGTGGGGTCAATGTGCTTAGTGGCATTCGCTCACAAATATAGAGCACGCAGACGGCATACCTCTTCTTGGATCTCGTGCGTCGGGGTGCAAACGGTGTTAGGTAATCTAAATAACTCTGCTTCACCATTTGACATGCACTTTACGCCCAAAAATTTCATAGTGTCATTGGAAGACTGCGTGGGTTGGAATTCATGCTTGCGGATGAGGTAATTGACAAATTCGCTTAAATGAGCAGTTTCACGGATTCACGGATTGATACACAGGATCGAGGCTTTTGCACAAGTTTCCCGGGTCGGTTTTCTTCTCGCCGGTCAGTGGCTGTCGTTTGCCAGGATGAGATAAATACCCCGAAGAATAGCTTAGATGGCGCCCTAAAACACAGTCTTTCGAAGTAGTGCATGCAGACGAATTGAACATAAACCTTAATTGTCCTTTGGAAGTAGAAATAAAGGACAAAATATCCGTACTGAAACATGAGAAGGCACCAGGACCAGACGGTTTGTATCTAGCCATTTTGGAAGAAGGTGGAGAGCCCCTGGTAACCCATCCAACGAACCCCATTAAAAAGATATGGACTGACAAGAAACTGTCCTCAGAATGGAGCATGACGACAGTTATTCCTATATTCAAAAGGGATACGCGGGCGTTAAGTGAAAACCACTGTGGTATCAGCCTGGTAGCTGTGGAATCGAAGGTGATCTCTGGTCTTATCCTTCGAAGGTTGACTGAACAGGGAAAGACATCCGTTACAACCAACCTGGGTTGCTTCCTGCAAGAGGAAGCTTCAACATTCTTTTCATTCTCCGACAGATTCCGAAATAAAGACAGTGCTTCTAGCAGCCAACGAGGTGTCTTCCTTGGCTTGAAAACTGTCCTCAACTCGTGGATCAACAAGTAAGACGGCAATGTATGAAGCAAAGGTGTCCCCCATAAATTCCTGACCCTCTTTAAGGTGCTGCACGCCAACTCCCGCATGTGCACGAAAGTCTACGGGAAACTCTCGCCTGATTTCACCTCATCAAGTGGTGCCAGACACCTCTCACCTTTCTTCTTCAGCTTCGCCAATCATACTATTAAGGTACTATCAAGGTAGGCTCACAAAAAGCCACCAGTGACTGTGGGGTCAATGTGCTTAGTGGCATTCGCTCACAAATATAGAGCACGCAGACGGCATACCTCTTCTTGGATCTCGTGCGTCGGGGTGCAAACGGTGTTAGGTAATCTAAATAACTCTGCTTCACGATTTGACATGCACTTTACGCCCAAAAATTCATAGTGTCATTGGAAGACTGCGTGGGTTCGAATTCATGCTTGCGGATGAGGTAATTGACAAATTCGCCTAAATGAGCAGTTTCACGGATTCACGGATTGATACACAGGATCGAGGCTTTTGCACAAGTTTCCCGGGTCGGTTTTCTTCTCGCCGGTCAGTGGCTGTCGTTTGCCTGAAAGGCACAAGTGAAAAATGGGTGTGGCACTGCTCTTTATGTTCTCAGCGCGGGGCAGTATGCTTGCCAGCGCGAGGATTCGCATAAATAAATGTCTAACAGTGCTTTAAACTAGGTTCTAGATGGAGCGTGAACAACTGCCGGAGGAAGGTCATTTTACGCACCTACTGCCCGAAATGAGAAAATTTTTTGTCTAATGAATGTGTGTGCTCTGAGCTTGAAAATTTTCTTACTATGTCCCCGCCGTGTGTTTGCTGGGTCAACGGTGAAAAATTTGTTTTCCAAGCTTTGTTCAAGCAGAGTGCCGAGGTAGTCCCACAAAAGATGGTGTTTCCATCCACACTGGGAAGAGCAGAGCAGGAGCAGAACCTGTATCTAGCAACGATATTTTTCTCGGCTTAGTTCTCGGTCTGAGCCTCCCAAGCTGTCGCTCATTTCAAAATAACCACCCAAGGTGCACAAGGTATATTAACGCCCAAAACTAAGTCAGGAACACTTGTACAGCGCCTCATTTATATAGCGTAAGCGGCAATGACCTTCTGGGAATTCTGACGCGGCATTGAACCGTCATTTGGCGATGCCTATTGGCCGCACAATGCTTTTAGCTACAAAACCTTGGAGATTAGAGTGAAACTTCCTGCACCAAAGTGTTGCATTTTGTTGTGTATGTGCTCAGATCAGAAGCCATTCTAATCTAACCCCACAGTTTTGCCGCTCAACACGGTAACAGTAATACTGCTGGCAGAAATATCTGGTGGAACTATTTCTCAACATCGCTGGGACCCCGATATGCTCAAATGGGGTTCAGGTGTTTGGAATGGTGCTCTAAACTCAATATCCTGACTGCTTTATTCCATATCATATATCAGAATTCTGTTTCATTGTGCGAATACTGATCGCCCCATTTGACCAATACTGAGTCATGATTGGCTGTTGGGTCCTCGTCACATCCAATCTTGTCAAGTCGAAACTACGAAGAGCCTCTAACCGACTTGGTCTTCACGGTGGAGGACATCCGTCAACTCTTGCACAAGATCAACCCATTCCGCGCGTTGGGGGCCCGACGAGGTCCTCCACACTGGCAAACCATTTACACATGGTGTTTCGTCAGTCGCTTGACGAAGGCCGCCTTCCCTCTGCTTGGAAGGAAGCGATTGTCACATCAACCTACGAAACTGTTGACCAACTATCGCCTGGCAGCTATAAGCCTATAAGCCTCACTAGCGTGCCGTACAAGGTGATGGAACGCATTCTGAAGCGAGCTATCCTAGATCACCTCACTTCCAGCAATCTGATATCTCCAGCTCAACACGGATTTCTTCCAAACCGCTCTTGCGTGACAAACATGCTCGTGTTCATGGACAGCTTAACACAGGTCAAGGACGAAGGACTCATATCGGATGCCATATTTTTCGACTTCTCAAAGGCAGTTGATAGGGTCACACATGTCCCGCTGCTCCTCAAACTCGAGTCTTACGGGATTCAAGGGACAATCCTTCGCTAGATCAAGGCGTTCCTATCGGACAGATCATTCCGAGTGGGAATAGGCTCGACCTACTCCTCTCCAGCGCCGGTCTCCATTGGAGTTCCTCAAGGCTCCGTCTTGGGACCACTCCTGTTTCTGATCTACATCAACGACCTCCCAGACGTTCTTGCGAGTCCATGTCTACTTTTTGCGGACGACTTGAAATCCTGGAGTTCCAATGCCAGTGCCCTCCAAATGGATGTAGACGCTGCCAAGCAGTGGTCGTTGGACTGGCACCTTCCTCTGAATGATGAAAGTGCGTCCATATGTCGTTTGGAGGGGATTCCGCCAATACCTTTGTTATGCATTGTGAAAAGGGACCAGAAAACATCATGAGGATATTGCCGCTTACGCTATATAAATGAGGCGCTGTACAAGTGTTCCTGACTTAGCTTTGGGCGTTAATATACCTTGTGCACCTTGGGTGGTTATTTTGAAATGAGCGACAGCTTGGGAGGCTCAGACCGAGAACTAAGCCGAGAAAAATATCGTTGCTAGATACAGGTTCTGCTCCTGCTCTGCTCTTCCCAGTGTGGATGGAAACACCATCTTTTGTGGGACTACCTCGGCACTCTGCTTGAACAAAGCTTGGAAAACAAATTTTTCACCGTTGACCCAGCAAACACACGGCGGGGACATAGTAAGAAAATTTTCAAGCTCAGAGCACACACATTCATTAGACAAAAAATTTTCTCATTTCGGGCAGTAGGTGCGTAAAATGACCTTCCTCCGGCAGTTGTTCACGCTCCATCTAGAACCTAGTTTAAAGCACTGTTAGACATTTATTTATGCGAATCCTCGCGCTGGCAAGCATACTGCCCCGCGCTGAGAACATAAAGAGCAGTGCCACACCCGTTTTTCACTTGTGCCTTTCAGGTAAACGACAGCCACTGACCGGCAAGAACAAAACCGACCCGGGAAACTTGTGCAAAAGCCTCGATCCTGTGTATCAATCCGTGAATCCGTGACTTTCGACCAGTCAGATCTCGGCTGGATGCCGGACCTGCAAGCGTCCTGAATTTTGGCCAATTTTATGTGGGATGGGTTTCCCAGCCGTAGCATCACGTCACGAAGAGACTGGACCGATCACGTCACAGACTGGACCTTACCGTGGTGTGACGGTTTGCGCACTCAGCGATCCATTTAGCTATACTGGAGAGTGTCCCGCGACACTCACTCACTCTCATACCAGGTTGGTCAATGGTTAGAGGTCTGACGAACACAGTCTCCTGGCCCTCCAGGTTGGGGGTTGGAACATGTGGCGACTTGTTCCGTAGAAA